>NW_027288344.1:1208367-1510459 GCF_047511675.1 Marmota flaviventris
AAATTTAGATTCTCGCCCCATGCTAAAACTAAATATTCAAGGACATGACTTTAATGGACTACTGGACACAGGTGCTGACCTTTGCATCATATCTCGTCAAGAATGGCCAAAACATTGGCCATTACAACAAGCCACTCAAATGCTTCAAGGCCTAGGAGTGGCAACTAATCCCCATAGAAGTGCAATGATATTAGATTGGAAGGATCCTGAAGGATGTGAAGGAATTATACAGCCCTATATATTGGATTATCTTCCTATAAATTTATGGGGATGAGATGTCCTAGATCAATTAGGTTTGACATTAACAAATAACATCAATCCTAACGCGCCCACTACTAGGGCTAGACAAGGATTTAGGAAAGAAAAAATGATTAAGAGAACAAGAACAAGGGATGACAGCACCAATTCAAATAGATCAAGAAATAAATAGACATGGATTGTGTTTTCAGAAAGGGCCACTGAGACAATCAAAATTACTTGGAAATCAGAAAGACCAGTGTGGGTTCCTCAGTGGACCCTGACTAAAGAAAAGATACAAGTAGCCCATGACCTGGTGAAACAACAATTAGCGGAGGGACATATACAACCTTCCGTATCTCCCCATAATACTCCCATTTTTGTCATTAAAAAGAAATCTGGTAAATGGAGATTATTGCAAGATTTAAGAGCCATTAATAATGAGATGGTTATTATGGGACCTGCTCAGTCAGGGATTCCCCAATTGTCTGCTTTACCAAAAACCTGGTATGTTTTAGGTATAGATATTAAAGATTATTTTTTTCAATTCCAATTCATCCCGAGGATAGTCCACATTTTGCATTTACTATCCCTGCACTAAATCATGAAGTTCCTGATCAGAGACATGAATGGAAAGTACTCCCTCAAGGGATGGCTAATAGTCCAACTATGTGTCAAATTTATGTTAACAAAGCAATCCAGCCACATAGATATCAAAATCCTGAACTACAAATATTTCACTATATGGATGATATGTTATTGGCACATAAAGATAAAAACACATTGCTAGAATGTTATGCCACACTTACAAATTTGTTAAAAAATTATAATTTAGAGATAGCAATAGATAAAATACAATTAAATTTTCCAATTAATTATTTAGGAGTTCTATTATCCTCAACCATGGTCTGTCCACCAAAAATTCAAATATGAGTAGATCAACTCAAATCACTTAACGAGTTTCAAAAGTTATTGGGAGACATAAATTGGATAAGGCCTTATCTAGGCATACCAACAGGAGAGTTGGGACCTTTATTTGATATTCTAAAAGGTCCATCAGATCCAAATTCACCCCGCATGTTGACGCCTGAAGCAAGAAAGGCATTAAAAATCATTGAAACATATATGGAAAATATGCATTTGGATAGAATTGATATAAGTTTGCCATTATTATTTATTGTACTACCAACAAAAATATTCCTACAGGAGTATTTTGGCAAGAAGGTCCATTATTGTGGATACATTTATCTTATTCTCCTAACACTATTCTTACTAGATATCCTGAGGCTGTAGGACAATTAATACTCAAAGGAATAAAAGCAGCAAAGGGAGTGTTTGGGATTTCTCCCAATAAAATTATTACTTCATATACTATGGATCAAATTGATGAGTTAGCTAATGAGTTACATACTTGGGCAATAATCATGTGTAAATCTAATGTTTCATTTGATAATCACTTACCATCCAATCCTTTGTTGTCTTTTTGGTCTAAGCATCCTGTAGTTTTTCCAAAGATGACAAGAAAAACCCCTATCATGAATGCTCCAAATATATTCACTGATGGGTCAAATAATGGTACAGCAGCAGTAGTTACCCCTGATCAAACTCTTACATTTTTAGTACCCAAACAATCAGCTCAAAAGGTAGAGCTTAATGCAGTATTACAAGCTTTTATGATGTTTAAAGATTCTGTATTTAATTTATTTTCTGATAGTCAGTATGTAGTTAATGTTATAGTATCCCTTGAAGATGCTGGCAGGATTTCCCCTTCCTCTACTGTTTTCTCTTTGTTTTCCACTATACAAAGTCTAATCTGGGACAGAAAAGATCCATTCTTTATAGGACATATCAGGGCACATACAGGATTGCCTGGAGCCCTTAGTTTGGGCAATGAATTAGCAGATAAATCTACACATGACATACATATTTTCTCCACAATAGAAGAAGCTATAAATTTTCATAAAAGGTTCCATGTCAATGCTAATACTTTACAAAAGCATTTTAAAATAACTAAAGAACAAGCCCGACATATAATAAAACAATGTCAAAATTGTGTGACATTTTTACCACAAGTTAATCTTGGAGTCAATCCTAGAGGACTGATACCTAACCATATTTAGCAGATTGACATCACACACTTGCCAGAATTTGGAAAATTAAAATATTTGCATGTTACAGTTGATACTTCTTCTGGATTTTTGATGGGCTTCCTTCATGCCGGAGAAAAAACTAAAGATGTTATAGCTCATTGCTTACAAAATTTTGCCACTGTGGACGTTCCAAAACAGTTAAAAACAGATAATGGTCCTGGTTATGCTTCTACCTCTTCTAAACAATTTTGCTCATCATTTGGCATTACTCACATAACAGGAATTCCATACAATCCACAAGGACAAGGCATAGTTGAAAGAGCTCATCAAACTATTAAAATGTACTTGTTAAAACAAAAGGAGGGAATTTGAAAGGGGTATATATATCCCCAAAGATAAACTTAAAATAACCCTTTTTACTCTAAACTTTTTAAATTTGGATTCATCAGGGCTTAGTGCTGCGGAAAGACATTTGTATCCAAAAAATGTACATAAGCCTAAGGTACTTTGGAAGGATATTCTAACAGGACAATGGAAAGGTCCTGACCCAGTGATTGTCTGGAGTCGGGGCTCTGTTTGTGTTTTTCCATAGGGAGAACAGCAGCCGATTTGGATTCCAGAGAGATTAACCAAAACAATTTCTACAGACCAAAAGAAAGATGATTTGACTCAAATCCATAACAGCTGATATCCAGAGCTCCAGCTTGGCTATTCTTACATCTGTGACAGTGATTAACCAGGATGCTTTTTTCAATATCTATTTTATTATTGCTTTTTCCCACATCATAAAGTTCTATTTTATTTTTGAGCTCATACAGACCTAGGTTAATGTTTTTCTGATCAGTTTTATTTTTTTGACTGTGGAGTTTTTAAACATTGCAATGGAGATTTCACCTGTGTAAAGCTACAAGGCCTTTACTATTGTCTTATGTGTTGTATGTTACGTGTGCACACTTCTGTTTTGTGTTGTATGTCTGTATGTGCGTATGTCCATATATCATATATGAGGAGCGCTCATGAATATGGATCCGAATTTTTTTTTTTTTTATTATTCACGTACTATGATTTCTAGGATATTTTAAAAATATACAATGATGGCCGTAACAAAATGGTGAATCTACAGTGTGCTCCTTCCATGGTGTAAATTCTGCAATTCTTAGTAATTATCATTAAAAGATTTGGGAATCCCTATTATTTATGAGTTCTGTAGACATCTTGGAATGCCCTGTTAATGAGGAAAACTTTCCACAGTTAAGTCATTAATATAGTACACTCTTGCTCTTGGTACAGTCAGATACACACTTACAGAGAGAATCTTCACCAAGCAGTTATTTCAATACAAATAAACAGAAATTCAATAGTTAATGCATTTATAGAAAATTAAATACAGTATAAACAATGAATAAAAAATAATGCTTAAATATTATATAACATCACAAAAACATAATTTTCTCCATTTTGAATTCTTAGTGACTTCATTATTAGTAAATATCTTAGCACAATGAGTAATTTTGAGATGCAGGTATATCCCTCTTTCAGCAGATACTGATACACTTAAAATATTATCTTAAAAAGTAGGAATATCCTAAAATTCATTTAAAAGTCATACTGCTCTTTTAGTTATACATAAATATGTACATGCATGTATTTATGTGTGTATTTACAGAAACACACATATATATGTCTGTATGTAAAAATATATTTCTTTCAGTTACACAGGGGTTTACTTTGGTTCAATTTAGAAATCTCCTTTAGGCAGTGAGAAATTGGTTTCTGTAATTAGTGTGTGAAATTTGGAAGGCAGTAAAAGAGATTTGCATTGCATTTCTTGTACTTTAGAAAATTTGCTCTCTGGAGGTTTTGGTAACAGGATTTATCAAATCTTTTACAATGAAGAGTGAGAAGAAAATAAATCTTCTTTTTCACTTTCAAAAAGTACAGGACATAAATCTGATACATACACACACAAACTTCTTGACTTGCACTTTAGTGAAGAAAAAACTATAGCCTTCTGTAGTCTAATCATGTTAAGCCTCCTTTCCAAGTGCTTCTAAAGCAGTGAAATACTCATGAACAATGCCACTCAGGAACACTTGTAGTAGGGGAAAAAGCAAATATACACCAGAAAACATAAAACAACTAAGCATACTCTTTTACCATGGCGATGGAAAATATACGCATTTTATGAAATACAAAATCAAACATAGCTGTAACATTCAGTGTGTTACTATTTTTTTTAAAGTCCAAGTATCAGATATATATCTTTAAGAATTTAAATGAGAATGAATATTCCCACTCCAGTCCTTAACTTCTAATTAATTAATGCTTAACTTATTCATTCCTATAAGTACTTTTTAAAATCAGAACTTTTTAGTTCTTTATGGAAGATGTCTGGTTTTGATCTCATAGATGTTGGAATATCCTAAATTCAGTGGGATTATAGAGGGAGATGATATTGAAGAGGAGTTATATTGGGATACCATATTGCCCTGTCTCTGCAGTTCAAGAACCATACTTCATTTGCCACTCCCAACAATACCATGCTATCTGTAGTCCTCAGGTATTTGCTTTTTCTCTTGAAAGATTGTTTATACGCTTTAAAAAGTTGTTCATGTTGTTGAAAATGTAATTCACTAAATCTACATTATTTTACATAATTCCATTATAGTTGCTTTACCAAAATTTGTCTATTCACGTAGCAGTAGATTTTATGCTCATAATATTTCTTTATGAACAGTAATAAATTTGTAGTCAGGTACATTTTACAAACTTGTAATTACATAAATATTTCACGTATATAATATAAAATATATATGTGTACATATAAGAAACACAAGTATGTATACATGAAATAAATAAACATGCTTTTTTTTTACCCTAAGATTAATTTACTTTATACTTCTCTTCCCTTTTGTAGAATGGATAGTAAAACTATATTTAATGTAATTTGGCTTTGGTGTTTAATTTTGAAAAAATTTTCAAGAAAAATTATTCTTGTCACTTTTTTTTAGAGCTTATATATTGTGTATACTTTGTAACTATATAAAGTTTAAATATTTTCATGCCAATTAAAACACTTATCATTAAAACGATCTTTCCTAATATTGTCCATCTATTCCTACTTTATTTTTACTTAATGAGTTTTGCTTCTCAGAAACAACATTTGAGTTAGTCAACATTATCTACATTTCTTTAATTGTTCATTAATGTTTACTTTCATGCTTAGCATATCCCTCTTTGCCTTCCTAGGAACTATTCTGGTATTATTTTCCTCCCCTTCTGAGATATCATTTTTTCTTTGTCACTTGTTAATAATTTAAAGAAATATATTTATTTGTATGTGTTGATATTAAATAAATATCAGGATGATATATTAAGCAATATGACTAGATAATAATATATTAAACTGTAAAATCTTGTAATTAGTGTAAGATATCTTATCACACTAAAGCATTATTTTGTTATATTTTAAAATATTAGCTGCTTTAATATGACTTTGGTTTTATGCTGTTGTTCTATGGTTGGGTTTGTTGTTGTTGTTGTTTGTTTGTTTGTTTTGTTCCAGGGCATTTGTTGTATAGGTACATGGCATAATTTATAAGAAACAAATAATTGGAAAGTTGTTGAGACAGGATTCATGTATATTGAGTGGTTAGCTTTGCATTTTTTCTTATAGGGCTGTACGGATATTATCTCTCATATTGATAAGATTTGTGTTGTGAATATATTCACTGGATTTTTGTTTTCAAAGCAGATCCTATTAGTAGAAGTTTGGAGCACGCTGATGTTAAAAAATACAAGTTGTATTTTTAAAACTAAATCTTATTACCTTTTATGTGCTTATCTATTACTTTTCTGAGAAACATATATTAACCTCTCCTTTTAATTTTCCTTCTGTCGATATTTCTCCATGCATTTTTGAAAAGTTTACTATTTACATAAATATTTGTAATAATATTTTATGTTTCTAGTTAACTGAAAATTTATAGTACATTAAATGTTTTCTCTTTTTCATGACTGTTTTTATTTATTCTTCTCAAAATAGTCTTTTCCTTTATTTTCTATAATATTGATTTCTTATTTGCTTTCCTGTTTTTACTGAGATTTTTATTTCCTATTTTCATTTTAAGATATATTTTTTTTTACTTTTAATATCCTTTGAATTATCTGTGCTATTGACTTAAAATTTTATACTTCTTATCCTAATGTATATGTAACTCTCTAGTCCTTGAGATTCAGAAGTCTCCCTCTCATCTTCTATGTTTTCTTTGTTCATTAAGTTCTTTGTTACAACTATAAAATTTAGATCTTTATATTAATATTTGTACATATCAATCTTCAGAGTTGAGTAAATGTTTATAATATATTCTGGCTTTTCTTTTGCTTGCATCTTGGACTACTAAGATTGTTTTTCTTTTTTCAAAAATATTAATTAAAAATTTCTTTAGAGATGACATTCAGAAGTTAATTTTCTGTAGTATTTCTTTGAAATATCTTTATTTTTAACTGACAATCAAAAGTGGATTTATCTATGTGCATAATTTTAAATTGGAAGTTGTTCATTCTTAGTGCTTTGAAAATAATTGAACACAGTTTTCTGTCTTAAATCATCTTTTTTTGATAGCTACTTTATTTGCAAGTAACCTGGATTTTCCTAATGTCTAATTTTATGCTTTGTGTTTGAATATTTATGCCAAGTATAACCACATAAATTGCTGACTTAAATACTTAAAACACTTTTAGTGTCTCTGTTCATTAAAGATCTTCTTTCATATATATATTACTACTTCTCACTTCATGCCTATTAGGGTCAGTTGAACGATTTAATTTTTTTGTATCTTTTGACTGTATTTCAGTCAATTTTTTTATGGTTGTCTTCAGTCATGAAATCTATCTTCAGGTGTGTCTAGGGTGTTATTTCTATATATAAATATTTTAAATTTTGTTATTTTCATTATTAATAATTTTATATTCAATATTTTCCATTTAAAATTCTGTTTTATTTCTTTTTTACCCCAAATATTTGTGGCATGATTGATAATTTTTGATTTTTTAAAAATTTTCTCCTTTACTTTTAATTATGATAAGTTTATTTTATAACTGATAGCTTAAATATAGGAATTCCTCATTGGACTGATTCTGCTGCTCCACTGTTGTTCAGACACTGAAGTCTTTGTTTTTCTTTTGGGTTTTGTTCCTGTATTTCAAGTTCAATTACCTATTTTTACAATATATGCACTGCTATATTTTACCAATATTTGAGTATATTAAAGGAAGTAGCTTTTTAGAATAAGTAGTCCATAATATTGAGGAAAAATGTGTCTGCTAATTTTGCATAAAAAACCCATATTCAGTTTAATGACTTAAAAATAGGCATTTGTATCTCTCAGGGTTCCATGGATTAGTAATTTGAGCTGAGACACACACACACACACACACACAATTGTGTTTGAGCTCACCTGGCAAGTTCTGAATGATTATTTTAATATATCTAACAACAGGGAAAGAAAACAAGCCCCAAAGAAACAAAATTTTTTAAGTAATTGCTTCATTGTGTTGACTAGCCAAAGCAAGTCAAAAGGTCAAGCATAGGTTTCCTGGTTAATTAAAAAAAAAAAAAAAAAAAAAAAAAAACAAGACTTCAACACTTTACAGAACAATAGAACACTGAGAAAGTACTTGAAAGAAGGCATGGAAAATAATTCATGGCTATGTTTGCAAAAAAAAAAAAAAGCACACAGAAAATTTCTTTACTCTTGATTTAAATGCAATTTTCTTCTATGTGACATTTACACAACACTTCTAAATTATTAAAATGTTCATTATTAGCCATTTAATTATCATGAAAAATTAATATTACTTTTAAAGCTAAAATTCTATAAGACTAGGTGAATAACATATTATCACTGCAATATTATTTTAATTAGGAATTGTTTAAATATGTATGTACTTTTTATAACTTTTCATTGGAAATTATCTAAAAATTTTTATAAGATTCTGTTCACACCATTTGTCAGATTAAATATTGTGTAAAATGTAATAATACATAGGAAAACATACAAATAAGATAAATTCTAAAAAAATAAAAGAAATGATAAATACAAAATAAATTTTTATAAAATGTAGAAAAAAAGTTTCAATGAGAGATAAACTTAAAGAGATACCATATTAGTGATAATAATAAATCTCTTGCATGGGGCAGTATATATTGGAGAGCTCATTGTATGTTTTATGATAAAAATATAACATCACAATATTGCAATAAAGTAGAATATTGATTTTGTTTCCAATAAATATAACTGAGTCAGATGAGTAATCACACTTTAAATATTTGCTTCTTAACCCATATCTTAAATCACATACAAAAACCATTTCCAGTAAGATAGTTCATATATATTATAAAATGTAATAGTGTTGCTAAAGAAAACATAAAATTATGTCTTCATGATATTCATGTAGGCACATTTTAATGTAATTTTAGTTAATATCTTCTCCTTCAGTTATTTTGAATGTTTAAATAAATAACAGTAAGGAAATCTTTTACTTGCTTGAATGGGCCTGACTAGATTTCCTTATAGTTGCTCACTATTATTTAGTCCTTTCTGGAAGTTTTTAAACTTCTGCAGAGCTGGTTGGAATGATCTGACAGATCAGAGAATTTCAAGGTAATTTCAGCAAGTCCCAAAGTGAATCCTCTAGGAAATGAAAGTGTAGAATTTTAAAAGCATAAGGCTATATATATCTGAAAAGGGGAGAGTTTAGAATAGTTGGCCACTCCTCACGCTGGTGGTTCAGATTGTAGTTTTATAATTTCTGGAACCAACATGTGTGATGATATTTGTTTCACTTTTACCTGAATTAATTTTGCACTTTGGCTGTTAACAAACTGTTAGAAACTACAGAGCTTAAAACAGCCCAAACCTATTCCTCTACATTTCAGAAGCCAGAGCTTGAAAATGAGATTTTGGGGGCTAAAGTCAAGCCAATATCAGGCTGGCTCCTTCTGGAGTACTATAGAGTTTGTTTCTTTGCCTTGTCCTTCTTCTAGAAGTCTCCTGTTTATCTTGGCTTCTGTCCTGCTCCTCTATTATCCAAGTGCATCAATACAATCTTTACTTCCACCATCATAATCCCTTCTCTTCTGCCTGACTCCTCTGTATTCCTCCTATGAAACTCGGCACACCCCAGTCATTCAGAATAATTGCAGATGATCCATCTAAAAAGTTTAAGTTATTCAAATATATAAAAAATATATTCACAAGATGAGTGAGAAAAACGTGGACATTTTTGGGAAGGAAAGGAAGCATTATTCAGCCTATCAAACCAGACAGTCATCAGATTGCAAAGGAAAGTCTAGGAACTCTTTGCTGTGAGTGTATTGGTTTTTAGTACAGCATTACCATTAGTGAAGATCAGTAAATTTCAGCCCTGTGATCTTAATTGAGTAATCATTTTAATAACATTTCTGCAAGTGTCATTAAAACTTGGGAACTAACTCCTTTGGTATGTGAATCCAGGAATAATTCTGGAAGGACAAAAACTGACTTTCATAAAATTTGCTCTCAGTGCTGCAAGCTTAGAGATCATCTGCTGCTTTTGCAAAACAGCTTTTAAAAACAGTAAAAGTAGCAAAACAAACAAATAGAAAATGATGAAGGTTTGGCTAGTAATGTATCATGTAATCAGTGTTAGTGTAATTAAGAAAGTAACTTCAAAAACATCATCCATGCAAATGATTATTTAATTTTTTTTTCAAATGATTATTTAATTGGAGCAAAGTCTTAATTCCAATTTGAAGACTTTTGGGGGACTTAAGATTGTTGAAGTCTGAAAAAATTGTTAACGTCAGTTTCAGATGAAATATATAAGAAAAAAAGTTAAAAGCAGCTTTCAGGATTTGGTTATTTTATTCACATATTCCTACTAAATTTAACTATATTTTTAATACTTCAAAATTGCAGGTCTTAATATAAAAACTTAATATAATGAGCAAATAAGACTTAGAAGTAATAAAATTGAATAATCTAGGAATAAATATAAAATAACAAAATGTTAAGGGTCTGTGTTTGAACAATTATAAAACCCTATTTCACGATTTAAAGACACTTGAAAGGAAAGCAATATTGTTTGAGACTTCAAAACTCAATACTGCAAAAATTTGAACTCTCTAGATTAAGCTGTAAATTCAAAAAGACTTTAATTAAAATTATTATTGGATCTTCTAAGGTTGAGAAGTATATGGCTACAATTCATCCAGACAGCAGAACAGTTGGAAAATCTGGACAAATACCTCAATGTGACAGTGACCATTTCTTTATTATATATTGACACAATAGTCAACATGTTGCAATTTTCCTCAGGAATGCATGACAATTTACTACATAATAAAATATAATTACAACTTGGGAAGGGCGGATACAGATACCCACTGTCTCTACAACAAATAAAAGAAAAGAAGCCAGATGATGTGGGACATGCCTGTTAACCCAGTTGTTGAGGAGGCTGAGGCTCGAAGACTGCTAAGTTTAAGGCCAGCCTGTACAAGTTCTTAAGACTCTGTTTCAAAATAAAATAAAAAAGAGGGCTGGAGAATGTATCCCACTGGTGGAGTGCTTGCCTAACATGGGTGAAGTCTTGGGTCCAATTCCTACTTCCAAAAAAAAAAAAAAAGTGAAAGAGAAAAACAATAACTGACCACATCCCTACATGAACATACATTCCATCTGAATTAAAAATTTAAATGCAAATAAGCAAAAAGAATTTTAATAAGAATGAATATTTTTATAAATTTATTTTTTTTCATTTTTATAAATAGAAAAAGCTCCAAACTTAAAGGTTAATAGTATTATTAATATTAGTATATGAACATACACAGCTTCTGACATCATATATAGACAAATACATTTCAACTGAGAAAACAATATTAAGATGTAATTTCAACATTTATACCAAATTATTGATATCTGGCATGAGTTTAGATAATGACAAGACTTCTTCATTTTGTAATCATGTTTTTTTTTTTTAAATCTAATAAATAATAACCTAGATTGAACATTTATTTCTCCCTTGATTTAATTTGTCTAGTGGGGAGTAACTCTTTTCAACCTTTACAGCATACTTCATCATAATGGTAATTAATATATTGGAAATGCATCACTGAGCTAACCTGTCAAAGAGAAAATTAATTACCATAAAGTATTTCATGTATTAATGAGCAAGAGGGTTTTGGAAACATTTTATCACTGATAGAAAGGCAAAGCATCAAAGTGTAAAAAAACAAAAAGTTAATCAAGCGTTTTGCAGTTAAACCACACTTGAGCACTAAGTAGTATTTATTTAATTAAATTAAAATGATTAAAGTCATCTTGTTTGAAAGCTCAGAAAATATTAACAATGGGCAAGTTAAATTATAATAATTGTACTAATTAAAGATAAATCTAATACTTAAGAAGAATGTTTTTTTTTTTTTTAAGTTCTACATAATCTTACCTAATGAGGGATTCAAGAATGTTTTCTACTGCTTTTCAATAATTGTACAATATTATCTGTTAATCATCCATCCTGGATGATTTATCCTTATTTGTCAAAATACAAGTTTGGCAAAAGGCTAAACATAGAACTATTATGTGATCCAAATATTTAACTCCTGTGTATTTTTCAGAGGAACAGAAATCAGTATGCTGAAGAGACATCTGCACTCCAGTGTTTTCTGTAGCACATTCAACATAGCTAAGGTATGGGATAAACCAAAGTGTCCACTGATGATGGCTGTATGGAAGCAAGAACATCACGGTGCATACATACACACACACACACACACACACACACACACACACACACACACACAGAGGAATATTCAGTCATTAAAAAAAGAATAAAATATTCTTATTTGCAACAACATGAATCAAACTGGAAGAGATCATGTTAAGTGAAATAAATCAGGCACAGAAGACAAATACTGCATGTTCTCACTCTTATGAAAACAAAAATGTTGATCTCATGCAAATAGAGGGTAGAGTTTAAATTGCCAGAAGCAGGAAAGGGTGGTGGGGTGAGGAACAGAATGATTAGCTACAGGTACAAAATTTGTGTTTTGGTGTTCTATAGCACAGTAGGATCACTGCAGTTCACAGTAATTTACTGTATATTTTACAGCTGGTAGAGTATAAGTTTTGAATGCTCCTAATAGAAAGAAATAATACTTCTGATGGATCTATATGCTAATAATTCTGATTTGATAATTACATATTTTATATGAGTTGTAATATCACACTGTACTCCATGAATAAATAAAATCATTATGCCAATTAAAAACACAAGAAGAAATAATTAAAATATGGTTGTTCATATTATTAATTAGAATTATACTCTAGGCTCTCCTCCTGAGAATCCATTCTGAAAACTGTACACTTCTGAATCCCCCAGACTCCATGATCATGGAATAAAGTCTTAATAATAAATGCTTTTATACTTACTTATGTATGTGTATATTTACACACCTGAATGTTTATATAGTACTTATATCTACATATAACTAGAGCATATATAGTAATGGTATAGATTAAATTCATTTGTGTGTATTTTTCTTTATTCAATCATCTTTAAAAGAGTGACAAATATAATATCAATCATAAAATGATTAACGTTTCATAAAAGGAACAGAATTAGTATTTTCCTTAGAATTATCAAAATATATACCTAGAGAAAAAGAATTTAAAAATTATCATAGTAATGTATACCCATACCTACTCAAAATTCTTACATCAAAATTATTGGTACACAATTCAAACAAAACCTACCAGATTTGTGGGATAATTCAAGTTTAGATATAGTCTGTTTTTTGTAGTATTTCATAGAATGATGTTAACTCTTAATAATAAACCAAAAAAACATCCAGTAATATTTCTCTTTCACTTCATATTTGAATAAAATTCAGCACATACCAAAGGGGATGAAAAAACATAGAAGCACTCAAGTGATATGAATTTATATATGCTACTTTATGTATGAGCAGAAACTAAAAAATATGGAATAGAGGAAAAAAGAAAGGAAAGAAAGAAGAAAGGAAGGAAGGAGGAAAGCAAAAAAAATTAATTAACATTGACATTATTTATGTTGTTATAATAGGATGAAAAACTGCTTATTTCTTAATATCTCCCCATTATTTTCTATTGTCTTAAAATCAACTTGTTTGAAGGTAAAGAAATCAAAAGGCTTTAAAATTCTAGTTAAATATGTAGTAGTAACAATGCTAATTTTATTATCAAATTATTAAAATTTAATACATGCATATTCATACTGACATATAATTTGAGGTATGTACTTTTCTATGTCTTCTCCTCAGATTTTTATTATCATACTGGATTCATTATCATGTGTGATTTTTTTTCCCTCTAGTAATATATGCTACATTAAATTGTACATAATTTAAAATTTCATTAAAGTAGTTAGTGGTATTACCCTGGTGTGGTGGGTGGCACCTGTCTGTAATCCCAGCAGCTGAGGAGGCCAAGGCATGAGGATTCCAAGTCCTAAATAATTTAGTGAGACAGTATTTCCTAATAAAAAGGGTAAGAGACCCTGGGTTCAGTCCCTAGTACCCTTTACCCCCTAAAAATGAGCAAATAACAAAAAGTAATTAGTAGTATTTGTATAGTCAAATATGTACAGAAGTACCTTGAGATTAAGAATGGTTGGCAAGTATTAGGTGAGTTAATGACATGACTTGTCTGCAGTTAATTTTCCTACCTTACTTATTCTACACACAAATACTAAAAAAACATTTAATGTCTCTGATAAGTAGAAAGTATTTTTCAGTTTTCAAAACACAAATGACATTTTAATTACCTATATTGACCTAATCATAGCTTTATGAAATTACCAAAGCATTGCTGTTATCCACACAAAATATCATGTTGTGAATCTCTAATCTAGCAAATTATTTGAAGCATATAAATTGCAATTGGCAAAAGGAGCAAGCAGCAGTCACATCATTTTAAAGCAAAGTCGAGAAGTTAAATATCTTAAAAATCTTACAAAACTGCAGTTATACATCATAGTCCATATATCATAAGTGTATCAGTTACATATAACTGTGTACAAACTCATCACATATATTCACATATACTTCAGATTTAAATTTTTGCATATATTCATAATATTTCTGGGTAAAAATGATCAGATGAAGACATAGAACACTGAAGTTTCCAAGACATAAGGAGGCTTCATTGTTCCATCCTTTAGCCAATGCCTTCCAAACAGAACTAATTATTCTTCTAATTTCTAGAGTCCTAGATTATGTTTATTTGTTTTGTTAATTTCACATAAATTGTGTCACATTCTTTTTTCATAATTTGGACATCATTTGCATTGTTACATATATCAATATATTTTTAATTGCTGCACACTATTCCATTATTTGAATATACCACAAGGTCTTTATCCTTCTAGTGCTCATCAACATTTGGGCTATTTCTGGCTTTCGATAATTGTGAACAAAGTTGCTGTAAACATTCTTTTGCTGTTTTCTTTTATGCTTGTTTTATCATTTTCTTGACATATATTCCTTTGCTTTGTATATACACCTAAAATGATAATTGCTGAGTTGCAGAGTAGAAGTGTGTATTATTTTTAAGAAATGGTTTTATTAGTCGAACATTCCAATATGTTTTACTATATTTCACTCTCATTGACAATGTGATAGTTTGTCTGTTTTCCATGTGACTGATAATTTCAGTTATTGAATGTTTTTTTTTCCTATTCTTCTGTGCTTTAATTGGTAGCTCATTGCTCTTTCATTTGCATACCCATGATATCTGATGATATAAAACAAATGTTTTTATTATCTATTTAGGATTATCTTCTTTGGTAAAAGCTTTTATTCATTTTTGCCTGGATTTAAATTCTTTGTCAGTCAAGAGAAAAAAAAAATAACCATTACATTTTTTCAAAGTTTTAAGGTAGATTATTCAAGGGTAGAATTATTGTAATGGGTACAGAGATCACTGCAATGGGATTTTACAGTGGGGGAGAGTGACTGAATTCAACTCTGAATATACCTGGGGTAAATAGGAATGTATAGTAGAAGGAAAATTACTAAGAAGATACATCAAGGGAAAGAGAGATTCTGGCTAAATAGACCAACAGGGTCCATGCCTGATCTAGTTCAGAAAGATCAGACATCATTCACGGATGGTTGATAAGAGAAATCAGAGCACTTATTGAAGGTGATCAAATGTGGAAGGCAGGTGTTCTGACTAAACTGATTCAGCAGGATTCTTCCTAACATTGGACAATGCACGCACTCAAAAAAGGAAAAAAAAGTCAGGCTTCTTTGAAAAAGAGTTTGGGTGAGTTTAAGTGGAATTTGATCAATGAGAGAATCTTCATTAATACTCTGTATCAGTTATCATGAATATTTTTCTCAGTCTATAATTTTTATTTCCTTTCTTCATTGTGTTTATGAACAACAGAAGTTCTTCATTTTAATTATGTTCAATTATCAATATATCAAGTAAGTTTGTTTTTGTTCAATCTTGCAAGAAATCCTTGTCTATTGTAAGATGTTATAAACATACATGATTTAAATTAGCAGTGATTCCCAGCCTAGATGAGATTGGTGAAGATTTGTTTCTCCTGCCCACTACATAAACAATACCATTTACCTTCAAAATCTAAGACAAGTGAAAGATCAATCAGAAACCCTAATAGGCAAAAGACTAGGTTGAAAATTCATCACAAGAACAACAAAGTAGCAGAGCATCTTCAATCTTGCCCATTGCCTCAGCATAGGAAGACCACCCAGACCAGTGTTTTCACTCTGATCAATTAATTCATCCCCAGGATCAAAATTGGAGTGTCCCTGATAAATTCAGGGGAGCTAGCCTGACACCATGCCAGAGGGCATTGATTTAAAGTCTTGCACAGCTAGGGGGAGTAAGTACCCTCCCTCTCCTCAGTGTCTGAGACTCTGCTTTTAGATTGAGATACTAAGGCATTTAGGAAGAGAAAGGTGAAGAGAACCACCTACAGTGAAACTCCTCTAGAAAGTCTCTGTCTTCACCATTATGCATCTGCTTTCTCCCAGTCAGAGGCTCAGGAGAACTGCTAGGGAAAGCAACCTACAGGAAGGTCCCACAACTACTATCTTCCACCTAGTTAAGTGGATCTGGAGGCAGCATGTGACCCAGCCCAGGAAACAGCTTCTGCACACAAAGGTGACATCAGCAGGGCTGGAAGGAAGCCCCATGGCTCAAGATCAGTAAGTGAACCTACTAACATTGCAAAGGGCCTGGAAATTAAGTGGCCCTCAGAACCACAGCCTAAAGACTTGCTAAACCTAAATGGGTAACTGCTAAAATAAAATATTTAAATAGAACTCAAGGTGTCCTAACATGATAGACCAGATGTCTAGGATACAATGAGGGGGGAAAAAATCAAAACCCTCATCTCTCATAAAAAAGAAACAAGAAAATAACAGCTTTAATCAGAGAAGACAATCAACTGATGCCAACACCATAATGAATCAGATGTTTGCATTTTTAAACAATAATTTTAAATCAGGGTGTGGTTTCATAATAAACTTCAGAAAATTGATGGACTGTATAAAATACCAATGAGAAATTCTCAGAACTCTTTCACAAATCTACTTTTAACTATTTAATCTCTTACAAACTAAAATATATATTTAAAAGTTATCTAGCTCCTTAAACACTAAATATTATAAATTAGGATTATAATTTTTACAAAACTAAAAACAAATAAAATTTGTATGATTTCTAAAGTATTTTGAGCCCCAAAGCTTAACAATGCAAATTTACTGCATTAATATTTTGAGCATCATATTTTATTTTTTCACTTATAATAAAAACAATCTTAAAATAATAAGTTAAAAAGAACTATTAGTGTCCCTATTATATTGTTTAAATGTTTTTTCCCCATAGTTACATTATGGAAATGCCTTGTTTTTGTGTGGTGAAGCATAAAACATGTCCTTGAATGTGTTTTCAATGATTAATTTTTACTGATTATTTTTGCATTTAATTTTATCTACTTATGCAAACATTTGGGTATGCTATTTCATTTTCTTAACTGTTAAACCAATCCTTGTTAATCCTATAAATATAACAGTTTTCTCCCCATGGGTTTATTAACATGCTGGGATCTATTGGTTCAATATGTGGCCTTATAATTTTAACACCTACTATTTTAAGATTTTCTTGTTTTCATTTAACATATGCTGCACTGAGTTCTCATAGAAAAGTGTTTTATCTAGTTCTTTATCACCATGTAAATCCTTCCCTTTGGCATGGTACTTCCCCCCCCCCCCCCAATCTGCATGGACCCTTCTACATGTATGACTTTATATAGCACCCTGGTTAAAAGTGTGTATTCCTAACAGGTAACTAGACATTTAAATCCCATTTTATCATTTGTTTACCTTATTTTCTTGGTACCTTGAACAAGTTTATGAACTGCTCTGTGTACCCATCCATAAAAAATGTTAATGAATGCCATGCTTGCCTTGGAGACAAAACAGCAAAAGTATTTAGAATACTTTTCAACAAAAAATAAATTCACACTACACACACACACACACACACACACACACACATATATATATATATATATATATATATATATATATATATATATATATATATATATACCTTAGCAATTATTATTTAAAATTCACTGGAGCACACATTGATGTGGGTATATTCCCAAAAGAACAATTTACAAGTAAAGCTCCTTATGTGTTCTGTTTCTTAAGCACTTATTCCATATTCTGAGTCTCAGTATCTTGTTGAGCTTATCAATTTGGAATCATTTTATATTTTTTACAAGTTACTTTTTCATGCTGAGCCATTTCATATACAAAATATCCATGTAGAAATTGTTATTCTTCCAGTTCCTCCTATAGACTTCAGTCTTACATTATGAAAAAAAAATATATATATACATACATAAATACATTATATATATATATATATATATATATATATAT
Source organism: Marmota flaviventris (assembly GCF_047511675.1). Classification (NCBI taxonomy): domain Eukaryota; kingdom Metazoa; phylum Chordata; class Mammalia; order Rodentia; family Sciuridae; genus Marmota; species Marmota flaviventris. The sequence continues at coordinate 1,226,701 of NW_027288344.1, forward strand.
ATATATATATATATATATATATATATAGATTTGGGATTGTAAATTGAATATTCATTTTTTGAAACTTATGCACATACACTATGCAACTAGTTTTGACAATTCATTTTTCATAAAGATTTCACATAATCCTTTCCATTAACACAAACCACTAATCATTTTTGCCTAAATATATCTATACTATATATAATAATATATATTTCAGTTTTACATTAAGTATAAGATGATCAGTACAATTTACATAATCCAAAATTAGTTACTCATACTTTGTCTTTTTGTAGCTATCTTTATTTTAATTCATATAATTCATATAATAGATAATTTTCCATCATATAGTTATCATACAGACCTGAAAATAACAGAATTTAACATGTTCAAGAGAGACAAGAGACTTACATCTGATAACTGGAATCTATACTAAAGAATCAAAGACAAATTCTAAAGCTAACAAATATGGTAACAATATAAAAAATAAGGGATGGTATTAAAAATACTAAAGATTATTTTTCTACTGGAGGATAAATAAGAAAATATATCTAGACTTAAATTTCACAAAGGTAGCACAAAAATATGAAAAAAATATAGGATGGAAAATCTGAAAAAGAGTTCCATTAAAAGGCTGATAAGTTGTCCAATCAAGGAGAAAAAGGAAATCAGCAAAAAGTAAAATTTCATCTTTAAATAACTGAAAGAAAATTGCTGACAACATAGGATACTATATGCAGTGAAAATAACCTTTAAAGTATAAGTGAAATCAACTCATTTTCATTCATTGGAAATGAAAGAAATTTAACACCAGCAAGTAACTGTTTTATTTAAGACTTGCAAACAGAATGTATAAACTTCACAAATTGCAGAAACAAAGACAACCCAACATAAAGATGTACAAATGACTTGAAGGCACACTTTAGGATCAGGAAAATGAGTTGAGCACGTGACCTGACTAATGCGAACTTGCTCTTGGAAGGCAATGGCAGACATGACAGTGACACAGCATGTGCCATGCATTTCACAACCACCTAATCCTATTTTCTGAAATTTCCTTAATAAATAAAATTGTTTTGTTTGACACTTCTTCTCAGTATGCCCAACAACAAACTTCCATCATCTTTAAGCTTTATATTTTCATCATTATGAACATCTTCTCCCATTCAGAAGCCTTAGGACTATTATGAAATCAAGTTATTAAGTACAATTTAGCACCTGAATCTCTTAACCTGTAAAAGTCTTTACACAGAGAAAACATGGGGGAAAATATCAGTGAGGAAATGATGGTATCTTGGAATGTCACTTGTGAAGTTCTTGGAAAAGTTTTGGCAAGTAAGTAGTTCTAAAATGCAAGATTATGCAACAAATGGCTTTTAAAAAAAAATAACAACAAAGAATTTGGCAATTACTGGGAAAATTCAGGAACAGTCATTAAAAAGTTACAAACAAATGAAAAATCATTAGCCTTTGGAAATTAAAAAAAAATCAAAAGACAAAAAAATTCAGAATTATTCAACAAATATAATTTCACAAATCTGTTTGCTTATAGATTGTTGTTACAAAGGTATACAAGATATGTTGGCACATGGCTCAAATTAGATGTGGATATTTAATAGCATTCAAAATCTCACATTTATGCCTATTCTGAAACTTTTAAATAATTCTTTGATAAAATATTTTAATGTATGCTTAATCTGAGGGCAGTGGGACAAAGAAAATTCAATAATATCATTATTAAATATTACCATAAATCATTTCATATGTCATTATTAGGTTATTGGAACAAGTCTTGAAAATACTGCAAAGTATAATATTAGATAAAACAAACTGTTTAAGATATACTAAATATCATTAAACATCTTGAGTATACATTTTAAAACAAGAGATTACAAGAGTAATAGATGATGATATGATAAACAGCAAACCCTGGAAAATAATCTAAGGATCTGGTAGTATCAGTTGTTGAAAAGTTTAATGAGTCAATCATTTAACGCAGATGCTAAAATAGCAGACATAATCTTGTTTGCTTTAATGTGTGTAAACACCATCACAGAAAATAATCATCCACCAGCAATCAGCGTTGAATAAGACAACCCCAGGAGGATTATGTTCATTAATAGGAAGCATGCTATTCATCATTTAAGCACTAGACTTAACACAGTCCAGAGCTCATATAAATACTCCCCAAATGTTTGTGAATGTCAGTCCTAAAGAACACACTGCTAATGCAGTGGTGGTGGTGAGTTTCATGGTAGAGCACTTTCCTACCATGCACAAAGCCTAGGACTAGAACCTCTGCACAGGGGTGAAGGTGGGAGTTACTAAAGCAAAATGGTAAGCAATAAGAATCCATATCACACAGACATCATTAAAATAACTGGATATGCTTACCAAGATTGAGTTCAAAAAAGTGAGAAAATTATTAAATTATTAAGCTGCCACTCCTTTTATCTTTCAACAAACATTCAGATATCAAAAATACGTATATGTGAATACGGGTGAAATAGAACGCAGACCATAGAGCTTCTCAAATTCCTTCTCTGCTCTTCCCCAGCTCACTAAGTGAAAGCCTTGGCTACTGTTGCTGAAGTTTTGAATCTTGCCTAACCTGTACTGTTTCCATCTTGGGAACCTGACTATGGAATGATGTTGACTGTCTTCTACCTCCTCCCACAAGAGTGATAGCTAAAGCAGAAACAGTTCAAATGATTTAAAAAGTTGACAGTATGTTATATTTTTTAACAATGAGTATGTTGAGAATTTTTACTCTTTTGAATTTCTTTGATAAATCATTTTTAAATGTATGCATCTTTTATATTATTTTGAGTATCTTGGTTGTCTACAAAAAATTATGAAAAAGAATAATTGTTTTTAGTCTAGAAATCTGAGTCATTTTCACTGCACCATAACCTGGATGTTATCACAGACATGTGGAATGACCTTTCCAGTGCCTGTAGCTACTAGCAGTCCTCACTTGCAAGTACACATCCAAACCTGCTATATGGTCAGGTTTCCTCTGCTTCCATTTTGTGCATCAACCCCTTGCATTTATCTTATGATTTATGATTACTACCATGATTTGATTCACTACCCACAGGGATAATTTAGTATAATCTCCTCATTCTAACACCCATAATTTAAAGACATCTGCAAAAATATCTTTCTTTAAAATGTAATACTATAGATTCTAGGGATTAAGCCCTGTATGGCCATTATTTGGCCTACTACAAGGCTTTTAAATGTCTTTACAATGATTGATAAAAGTAGTTACTTGTAATACATTTGAGCATCTCTGATACCTTATAGTTTATTGTTTTAATAAACTATAATTTGTAAAAGAAAAGAACAATGGAATCCCAGTAAATGAGATAATTTTTATTTATGTGAATTTAACTAAGATCCACACTCTTGGATATGATAGGTTATTTATTATGTGTTATGCTTTTCCCCTTTGTATCCTCTATAATAACTTTCCTATTACAGTCTTTTTATCTTTTTTAAAAAAATTATTTATTTATTCTAATTTGTTATACATGATGGCAGAATGCAATTTGTTTAATATTATACTCAAACAGCACAATTTTTCAAGTCACTGGTTGTACACAAATTTTCATTCCATTTATGTCTTCATACATGTACTTAAGGTAATGATGTCTAACTCATTCCACCACCATTCCTATCCCTTTGCTCCCTCCTTTCCCCTCCTGCCCCTTTGCTCTATCTAAAGTTCCTCCATTCATTCCATGCTCCCCCCATCACCATATGAGTCAGCATCCATATCAAATAAAACATTTGGTCCTTTTTTGGGGGGGGATTTATTTACTTCACTTAGCATTATATTCTTCAACTCCTTCCATTTACCTGTAATTGCCATGATTTTATTCTCTTTTAATGCTGAGCAATGTTCCACTGGGTATATATACCAAAATTTCCCTAACCATTCATCTACACTGAAGGGCATCTGGGTTGGTTTCACAATTTAGCTATTGTGAATTGTGCTGCTATAAACATTTATATGGCTGTGTCCCTGTAGTATGCTGTTTTTAAGTCCTTTGGGTATGAACTGAGGAGTGGGATAGCTTCTTCTCGGCAAAAGAAACAATCAGTGAGGTGAATAGAGAGCCTACAGAATGTGAGCAAATCTTTACCACAAGCACACCAGATAGAGCAATAATCTCTAGGATATATAAACCTTAACACCAAAAACAAAACAAAACAAAAACAAACAAACAAAAAAAACACACCACAAATAACCCAATCAATAAATAGGCCAAAGAACTAGACAGACCTTCTCAGAAGAGGATATACAATCAATCAACAAACATATGAAAAAATGTTCAACATCTCTAGCAATTAGAGACATGCAAATCAAAACTATTCTAAGATTTACCTCACTGCAGTCAGAATGGCAGCTATCAAAAATACAAACAACAGTAAGTGTTGGCAAGGATGTGGGGGAAAAGGCATACTCATCCGTTGCTGGTGGGACTGCAAATTGGTTCAGCCAATCTGAAAAGTCTTTTTGTTTTTGAGATTTTATTATAAGCATAACTAGAAAGTTTTTTTATATATTTTCTAATAGTTTCATTTACAACCATATTTCATAGAAAAATAGACCACATTAATTTAGACATTTTCCATTAGTTATTTTTATTATGGACATACATACATTTTATATATTTCCTCTCAACTTATTCACTTGATTTCAATTGATGAAACATTCATTCTTAGTTTTTCCTTATATTCTTAAATATATTTAAAACTTCCTTGATTCCTCATTTGTAAAAGAAAAGAACAATGGAATCCCAGTATTCTATAGAATTTAATGCACCAATAAAAATAAAAAGTGAAATATTAGATTAAATAAGCCATTCATTGAAGTGTAGCTCACATACTGAAAATTGCAGAAAGCACACAGATGAACAACGTGTACACATCTGTGTACACATCACACAGTGTTAATACCATTTCAGCTGTTTTTAATACTACATTTTGATGACCATTGTTTAGACTATAATGAATTAACGTTAAAAGCAATAATATGAAGTAATCAATTTGAAAAAGATTGAAAAATCCTTTTTTTTTTTGTACCAAATTTTTCATCAAGTAACAGTTTAGGTTTCCCTTATTGTTCATAAGCTTTGTCTCCAGGTATTGGAACTTGATTATACCTATTGCTGCCTGAGGAGGCAGAGAATCGAGGATAATTATTTGTTTTAAGTATGAAATATACTAGAATATGCTTTAATGCTAATAAGGACACTCAAGTAAAACAGAAGTAACTTATTATTTGGGAAATGTAATTAATATTCTATGTTTGTAATGTAATATACAGAGAATTAAAATTTCTGTATACCATTCAGGCTGATTATATATATATATATATATATAATCAGTGATTATTTTAATAATCAATTCCATTCTTCACAGTAAAAAATTCTAATTGCATTCATATGTTCTAATCATTTAATAAGTGGTAAATATCCTAGAATATCTTTAAGAATATGTAAGGAGTTGCTGACCTCGGCACTTTCCTTAGAAACTTGACTATTTAAAATTAAACCAAAAAGCAATCAGAAAAGACTTTTCACAAAACACCCACATTGATATACAATTCAAAGAGAATAAAAATAATGTGTCTGTCACCACTTCCATAAATAAGTTAAAAAAAGTACATATAATTTCAATGAAGTTTTTGTTCACTTATAAAATTAATTTACCAGCTGTTCTTGAAATAAATTTGACTTTTGTTTCCTGTCATCTTCTTTTTAATTAATATAATCACTTCACCCAGAATGACCTTATTGAATATTAATTGGTTTATGTGTGTGAAAAAATTTAAATAATGAACATATGAAGCAAATTTTAAAATACTTGTTAAAATAAATATATATTCTTCTCAACTCATTAGTCAGAAATATCTCTTGATGATCCTAGCAATTATTTGAGTAATTACCTAATTGTTTCTTTCACTCACTGGACTGTAATGCAAAAGTGAAGGCTGTAGACCATTTTCTCACTAATGGTTAGGCCTGGCACAAAGTAGTGTTCAATTATATTTTGTGAATTAAAATGTAGCTATTAGAATATCTAAGTCCATCAACTTCTGATTATTCCAATCTAAATGATAAAAAGGGAAGAGAGAATTTCTCCAACTGTCTCTCCGATATGAGAGGTCTATTATCTCTGCTTCATGACTCATTGAAAGCTGTTTTCACTCTCTGTGCTTGTGCATCAGATATCCCTTTATCTACAACCACATTAAAGTTTGCCTTTTTGTGCTTATGTATTCCTCTAATAACATGAATAATTAAGACTTGACTGGCAGCATAAAGTGAACTTGACAATTTATACGAGGATATCAAGTGGATGTGTCTAATCCATTAGGAAATCTCTTACATCATTTTTTTGAAGTACATCCTCCCCAACCATTTCTAGCACCCATCAGTGTCTTCATGATAAATTACATCAAATATACTCTATTTTTTTCTTTTTCTCTAATAGCTGTAAATTATGATGTCACTCTAGCACAATGATTTTATCACTTCTTATCCTACCATATTGAAAACAAAATCATATAATTAATCTTATAATCATATAAATTGAAATTCCCTTATTGTTCTCTAAAATATGGTTTATTTTGTTTATCAAATCATTTATAATGATTATTTTATAAATGACTCATTTATAAAAGATTTATCATCAACCTAACTTATATTTGTTATATCATAACTGGAACACATTCATTATTGGTTCCCAAATAAAAAAATGTTAAACTACTGGTTATAAAACCAAAATTCACAAATCAATGGCTTCCCTATATACTAATAAAATGAACAAGATAAAAGATCTTGATTTCATGCAGCTTAAAATTATGTGTAAAATAAATACTAAAAGCACTTTTTGAAGAAAATGTACAATAGGGCAAAAAGACAAATGAGGTAAGATTATTAATTCTTTCTGATGATATAAGTTATGGGTTAAAAGTAGAGCACTCGATGAAATGACATAGCAGTCAGGTTCTGTTTGAGAAGAGCTTGCATTTAAACTGCTATCAATAGATTATAGCCCAAAGTTTAACTGAATATGTATTAGAAAAAGAGATTACCAAAGTCCCCATCCTTGAGTGCAGGATGTGTAACAATCTGAGGCAAATAGGAGGAAGTCAAGTCTAGAAAGGTTTTAAAGTTTGACTTGAGGACTCCTTCTTTGGAAATATAAAGGTGGTTGGTGACTTTGACAAGAATTACTCTTCAAGATTTTCAGAAAAATTTATCTAGCATTCTATGTTACTTTTGTTATTTTAATCAGTCATTTCTTTGATTTGCTTTGCAGTTCATGTATCCTTTTGGTGGATAAATGTATATTTTCTTCAACAAATCTTAGACACGAAAGCCTGTGCCTTGAGAACACATTCTTGTAACATTACCTGTGGGCTTTTAAATAAGGTATGTTTAGTTGAGTTTCAAAATATTAAAGCTTTTAGAATTTAAAGATTAAAAAATTTAGGGTTGATTAATCTTTAGCTGATTGGATTTCATGATTGCCAGTTAGGAATAATGTAGGTATATCTAGTTATATTTCAGATTCCATAAGTTTTTCCAAAGGAGGGAGAAGTTGAAAATGATCTTTGAGGAGGCAACCAAAGTGATATGCAGCAATCTACTTCTCACTGACCAGTTGAAATGGAGGTCAGATTCTTCTACTTGGCCCCGTGCTCATAATTTGGTTGATTCACATCAAACCTTGATCCACATGCTCAGGCAGATGGGTGAAAATGTGAAAATTACCCTATATGGCAGATTTACTTTTTCTGACTTGTTTGGTTATGACCTTCTTTTCACTGAGCTGAAATTTCTCCACTCATTTTCCCTTCCATTTTTATAAATTCAATCTTCAAAAACCTGACGTCATGAAAAGAATCAGGGTTGTTCTTAAACATTTTAACTTTATCTGAATGTCTTCCTTCATTTTATACTCTGAAAATATTGATATCCAAATATCTGAATTTTTCATTCCAAAGCCATTAGCTGAGGCTTAATTAACACATATGCTAATCATCTTTCTTTGCTATTGATATTGTCTGAACATTTGTCAACACATTAAATTATATCAGAAAAATGTGGATCAATGAAGGGAATACTTTGATTAGTGTCATTTTCTTGAATACTCAAGCTGTAAAATTTCTTCTACTGCTAAAAGAGCACATTGGCACCTCTTCTCACCCAGGAGTCAGTGTTCATTCTCTGTACTAATTGGAACAATGATTCATTCTCAATATAAAGCAGCTATTATCACAGGGAAGAAATGTTCACTTTGGGAACCTGCTTTGATATTGCCCCAGAGATAATAAACCCATATAGTTGCTTTCCAAAGGAATACTTGAGTTCTGAGTTAGTTTTCTCATTATAAGGCGGTCAAAATGTATATATGAATGTAGACACATTTACTTCATTTCTTACCCTTGCAACTGTCCAAAAGAAATTTAAGTGACTTAACCCCTTTGGATGTAGAAGTATTTTCTCTTTGACCTCTTTGAATAATATTTCTTTTTCATTACAATGGATGGAGACACCAATAAGTGAGAATTAAAGTTAACTTCTGTTTTAGTCAGCTTTTTCACTGCAGTGACTAAAAGGACTTAACCAGAACAACTGCAGAGGAGGGCTATGTGATTAGAGGGCTCGCGGTTTCAGAGGTCTTAGTCCATTGAAAGCTGGCTCCATTCCTCTGGGCTCAAGATGAGGCAGAACATCATGGTGGAAGAATGTGGCAGAGGGAAGCAGAGAAAGACTCCACTTGCCAGATACAAAATAATTTACCCCAAAGTCATGCCCACAGTGTCCAACCTCCTCCAGCCACATCCTACCAGTCTTCAGTTATCAGTAAATCCCTACCAGGGGATTCATTCATTGCTTAGGCTCTCACAACTCAATCATTTCTTCTCTGAACCTCCTTGCATCATCTCACATGTGAGCTTTCTGGGGACACCTCATATCCAAACCACAACAACTTCCATCACTCATATCCAAAAGGATTAATCAATCCAGACTAAAGCAGGTAATTACTACTTATGAGTGTCCTAAGAACTTTTACTGTATTTAAATTATAATATTGCCATTGTCTTTTCCTAGTTATTTTTCAACTTTATAATCTTCAAGTCTGCTTTATTATCCTTATTAATTTAAGTAACAAACATAAATTTAAAACACTTATATGTACTATTGATGTATTGCTAATAAAAATATAAATTTGGCCTCCTATCTGGGTTCCCGTAGATGTTACTATGATAGAGATAGGTAATAAAAAGTGTTGATGAAATTTCCTAAGTGCAGTGATAAATGCATTATTGTCTCTTCAGAATTTTTTAAATCATTTATTTCTAGCACAGGACTAATTATTATAGTATTCTTAAAAAGAAAGTTGAGTTTTTTATCAAATATATATTTACCAATGATTTCTTTAGTTTATGAAATTATATAAAATATCAATTTATTCCATCTTTTTCTTCCTGTTTTAAAGATCTCCAAAAGAATAAACAGAAGCCTATATTAAAGCAATAACTTACTGTGCCTTAATTATCATGACTCTCACTTAGGCAGACATGTCACGGAATAAATATCACAAATGCTATTTCTTTAAAGGACAAGGACAAAAACTCAAAGGTTTGAGACTAATTTATTCTACAGGCAGTACATCTTGAATATAAAGCAAAAGAATGTTGAACTTGCTGAACTATTGTCAATCACTTGTGCCAGTCTTTGTTGTAATACTTGTATTCATAGACTTTCCCAGTGAATAAAAACTCTTTCTATGCTCTATTTATAAGAGGAAAAAAATGACTCTTTCTTCTGGGCTGACACTGCTTATTTTGAATGAAATGCCCTTATCTGAATTAATCAAACTAAAATCATGTAAGCTTTTCAATTTAATTTACCTTATATTTTTCTGTGAAAATGGTGCTTGGGAAATGTAAACAGTAAGAAATTCCTAATGTTATATTCAGTAATGTTTATGAATTATCATGTGGGCTTTGAATACATTGGATTAACATGTCCTGTTTCTTTTCATGTGGAGAAAAAAATGCAAATAAGGAATTCATCCATTGTTCTTTCTTTTATGCTCTGCCTATGTACAATATATGAATATACAAAATTAACTCTCATATATGTAATTATAATGCAGTAATTAAAATAATCAAAGCAATAATAGAAAGTAGAGCAAGTAGAGTGTGGGGAGGGAAGGGGAGAGAAAGGGAAGGTACTGGGGATGAGATGGATCAAATTGTTATGTGCACATAGAAATATGGCATAATGAATCTCTGTTACATATAATTAAAGTGCAATAATTAAAAAAAAAAACAAAATGAGACCCATAATATCACCATACAGATATAGTCATCTTATATATTTTGGTACATTTCCTTCTTAAATCTCTTTAATCTGGCTCTTTTCCTGCTAACCTCCAAGTGAGGACACATCTTACTTCCCTTCAATGATCTTACACACCTTCTAAGAGGTCTAGGTGCCAAGGCCTAATAGGTGGAATTTGGCACTTCTACTATTTACCTTGCTTCTCTTTTCTACTGTCAGAGCAATGGTTTACTCTTAATTTAAAAAAAAAAAAAATAAAACATGTTTGAGAACAATATGAACAAAAACTGTATATCAGATCTCAGCATACCCAAGGACTCTTTTCTGAGCCAGCTCTCTTGGGGAACCAATCTTCCTGCTAAACTTAAAATACACCTTTCTTTGCTTTAAAGCTTAATGCTCAATAAAATTGAAAACATTTTTTTTCTTGAACTGCTTTGTTAAGGTACAACAAAAATAAATACAAAGAGCTATAGGTATTTAATCTATACAACCTGCTATGCTTGGAGTTACATATAAACCCATTTATTTGTGTCAGAAAAATAGTAAAGTCTGGGGCCTGGGATATAGCTCAGTTGGTAGAGTGCCTTTTTCACATGCACAAGACACTGAGTTCAATCCCCAGCACCACAAAAAAAAAAAAAAAAAAAAAGAAAAGAAAAGATAAAAAAGTAAATCTGTCCATATAATCATGTGATACCATAAACTAATATAACACAATTTGAAGTTGCTAAAATATAAGAATGATTCAGCTTTACATAGAAGTGTTTATGAAGAAGATTACCTTGGGCGATGAAAATCCACACTGAGTATTATCTCAGTTTATTTCCCATAAATATATTATTTTCTGTTTTTTTCTTCCTCTTTCTATTCCTGTTTTCCCTTTATACATATATGTGAAATTTTATTTAATTTACATATAAAAATATTTTAAATAATTATGTAAGTCATTTATACTAAAATGATTATTTTCATGTAATATGTATGTTGAATAATTCTTTGTTTTTTATTAATGTTGTCTAATATGTATAATATGCTTATTATCTGAATCATTATTTAACATTTCTCAATATTGATATATTATAATAGAATGAAACAAAGGAATAAAGAGGTTATATATACAAAGATTACTATTAACTTCCTAAAAATATTTAAAGAAGTTTTTATAATAATGTATAATTATTTATAATTATACTTTGTGTAACCTTAATTGACAGTGACTAGCCAATTTTGAGAGGTACTTTATCAAACCTGATGCAGTGGTGCACCCCTATGATCCCAGCACCTCTTGAGAATGAGATAGGAGGATTGCAAGGTCAAGGCCAGCCTGGTCAATTTAGGAAAACCCTTTCTCAAAATAAGAAATGAAAAGGGTTATGGATGTAGCTCAGTGGTAGAATGCCCCTGGATTCAATTATCAGGACCCTCCACCAAATAAAATGAACTTCATCATATTTATAATATTTTTATTTTATGAATATATGGAAAAAACAGCCATAATATTTGTTAATTGATTTTGTTAATAGATGTAGCTACTTTTGTAGTACTTATTAGACTGTGTCATCTGTGTGTATGAATAATATATTCATACATTTGTATCATTATCATAGGCTTATTCATATTTTTAATGATTTTAGAAATCTTTATACAAGGATATGACTTTATGATTTACATGTATGTGAAGAGTATATATTATATATTATATTATATATTATATATATGTATGTATGTGTGTGTGTGGGTGTGTATATACACACCCACACACACACACACTAAGAGGCAAATATCAATAGGAACTATTTTAAAAGTTGTTTGCCATGTAGCCCTTTCAAAATTTTATGACATTTATATAAATGTATGTTTCTATTATTCTGTACTTTGATTTTTGATAGGTTTTTAAATTTATTTTGCTTCATTTTATTTAAGATATTTTGTTTAATAATCTAAAATTTTATTTAGTAGATAACATGTTATATATTTACTCAATTATACCAAATAATGAAATGTTTTTATTAATCACTACTACAAAATGAACACATTTCCTATTAATTTGAATCATATTTACTACACTTTTTCATTTTCTACTTTTTAATACTGCATATTCTAATTAGAGGAATTCCTTTTAAGTGCTATTAAAATGACATGTTGAATTATTAGTATTGAGCATAGGAGTATTACTTTATTTTTCTGTTTCAGGGAAATCTCTCAGGTATCCTCTACCCATGTCCCACAGAGCTGTCCTTTTAAACTTTTATAGCCATTAGGACCAGGATTATTACAATTAGGTCAAGACCTGGAAAAAAGAATTATATTTTTATACTACGCATGAGAGTACAAGATGATTATTTAAGAAAAATTAGATGGTGACTGAAAGCTATAATATCCTCATTATTCTGAAGTTAAGGTTACATGCTGCTATTCTTAATTTTATCCATACCCTTTTTGTGTGTGTTTACACGGTGCTGTGGATTAAACCCAGGGCCTTACAGAAGCTAGGTAAGTGCTCTACCACTGAATTACATCCCCAGCTCTTACTTATAATTTATATTTGCATGAAGTATATACGTGTGCACAAGCAACTTTATATAATAATACTCTCAATATTTGTAATGTTGCTATAGATAGTCACTATTTTCATTTCTGATTATTTATAAAAATAAGGTACTTTTTAACCTATTATAACTGGACTGCTGGGTGCCATGGAGCATGCCTGTAATCCCAGCAATTCAGGAGTTTGAGGCAGGAGCATTGAAAGTTTAAGGCCAGCAATATGCTCAGTGGTAAAGTGGTCCTGGTTTTAATTCCTGGTATAAAAAAAGAGATCATTTTCCCTTCAATTTAAGAGAATAAATTATATAATAGCATGTGTAATTATTCTAATTTTATAATTTTTTGGGGGGTATCAGGTATTTGGTTTAAATCCTGGAATACCACTTAGTTATTTTTAGTCCTAGAATTGATATTTATGATGATGGTTAATCCAGGTTGTAAAGTTGATTGCATTAACCAGCACTTATAAAATTGGTAAAACACACTCTGGTGTGTCTATAAGAGTGTTTCCATAGAAGATTGGCAGATGAGTCTGTGAACTGGGTGAGCAACGCTGTTCAATAGACTGAGACCAAGATGGATCAAAATGCAGAAAAGAGGAAATCTCAGCCTTTTGCAAAAGTTTAATTCTTCTAAGGTGTGCATGTTCTTTTGTTGCTCCTGTGCCCTGCAAACTCACACTCCAGATCTTCAGCCTTTGGTGCAAACACACACTTGCAACTTTCCAGAGCACTTCTAGGCCTTCAGCCTTGGAATAGGGACAAAACATGTGCCCTTCTTGTTCTGTGGCTTCTACTTTCTTGAACTGAGTGACTCCTGGTTTCTGTGACCTTCCCACCTGGATCATGCAATCTAAATATAATTAACCCCTTCTTCTTCTATATTCATATATTTTATTGGTTTAGTTCCTAATACAATACTCTACTGAATTATTTCAAAGTAATTTTATAAATTCAATTTATTATTAATACTACAAAGATGCTAGCATATATGTAAATCATATATGTCAAATATATTCATTTTTGATAAAACAAAAACAACAGACTCTTCATATTAAGCTATTTGTTGTGTTTAATGCTTAAGATATTGTCTACCCAAACTTCAAAATTTGTTAGACTCTCTTATCTAAACTAAGTTTTTAAAACTTTCATATGTTCTTTTCTTTATATTTTCAATCTAAATTCAATATTCTATTTGCTGTGTCGTGGTAACTTAAATGTAGAAAAATATTCATGTGGTATCCAGGTACAAAATTGAATTAATAGTATGTGTTGCATTACAAATCAGTTTGCATGACTACAGGTTTTTTTAATAATACTGAAAACTTCCTTATTTTTCTGAAGGTAGAATTAATGGCCTCTCTTCCAAGTTTTTATAGTTAGTAACTCAGCCCTTCATCTCATTGCTCAAACATTTATTTATTCATTTATTAGTAGATGGTTTGCTAGGCACCAGGGAGGCATTACTGAGTGAAATCAGGGCTTACCATTCTGAATTGAATAATTCATTCACATATCATTTGTATAACCCCTATTCTCAAAAAATTAATAAAAATAATTTAAAGACTAAAACCCACTTATCTGTGACAATTAGCTTAATTCCTGACCTCTAAATTTTGAGTGGAATAAACTTGAATTGCCTAATAAAGCGGGCCACTCCATTCTCTTTCAATTTTAGCATACAATTTCCTGGTTGTGACCCTTTTACAAATATTTTTTTACATTTGACATCCCAGTAATTTTTTCCTATGAAGGAGTTATTTCTTTTTCCTTCAGTCCTATATTTCCAATAATCAGTACACCATTTATTCTCAATAATTTTTGAGTTCCAAATTTATTATAATTTTTCACTAAAATATCATAAACATCTAGAATTTTTATAAGTGTTACGCAGAGAAGAGTTCTAGGAGATTGAATAATAACTAGCAGTGTGCCAGGTAAATGACCAGATACTTAAACTCACCAACAAATAATTAGATCTCCTGTTCTACTTTTAGATTTCTTTTATTTATAATTCAGTGTCCATCAACATCAAGTTTATCACTGTATAACATTAAAAGTACAATAGAATTTGAATCTAGTAAATTTATAATAAATCACAGTCCAAACTGTTTGATCTTGTTAAAGAAGAGATTTTTCTGGAAAAAAAATAAAAAAGAGAGAGTGCTTTATGTTTCTAAAAAAGTAAATAAACAATGTTTTCACAAAGGATAAAAAGAGGTTACAGCAATCAGATGTTGATAGCACTCTAGTTCTAACATTGAGCCTACAGTTTTATGCTGAAGTCATTCATTGTGGTTGAGCATGGCAGGTTTCTATATAAAGACAAAAGTGGCTATTGTGATTGTCCCAATTGTTTTCTTTATTTTCAACATGTTTTCTTCCTCACTCTATTGAGCAAGAAATCATATAATAGATATGATCACATGTCATATATCCTAAAATTCAATACTATTTCAATCCACAAATCAGTAAAACCAGGTAAAGGTTTCAAGGCCACAAGAAATTATCTTATCAGTTTATGAAAGTTCATAGAGAAAGTGTGAGAACACTTTCTGTCACATTAAGGGTAATTTATTGTGGCCATGTCAGTAGATTTGATATATTCAGGAATTACATATCTTTAATTTTCAAAATGGCACTCCAAAAAAATTGATGAATGGATCCATGATGTAGTTTTAGCATTTTCATAGACAGTTTTGGAAAGTAATTCAATTTGGGGTGTGTGTGTTGGGGGGGGGATTACCCAAAATACCTCAAAGAAATAAAAAGGAAAAATGATATAGAATTATCACCTCTGGCTAAGGATATATCTGTGGACATCCTGTTATTTAGTAATAGTTTTGCCGACTTAACATTTTGGTGAACTTCTAGGTTAACATAGAATTTTTCTTTTTAAAGCTAATGTTAAACTCTGTATATTTTCTCTAGGAAAAGCCAAAATACTTTCACCCAAAAGAAAAGGTGACATTTCCATTTTGTACAGTCTGCTAAAAATGCCACATGAGCTAGAGTTTTAATCCATGTCAATGAGTTATGCACAGATTGATTTTAAATGTAGCATTTTATTGCTATAGAAGGAAAAAATAGCATTTCCTTCAAAATAAGATTAAATAGATATGTAATGGGATTTTAGTTACAGAGTTAAATTTTTACACATATTTGTTGGTTATGCAGTATGAAATTTCCTTTCTGCATTTACTATATGCTTAAAATATCAGCTATAAACACCCTGAAGGGCAGGTGCTGAAATGGCAGACTGAGACTTCATTCCATCTGTGTAAAAGGTTAGCACCACATTGTAATGCTTAACATGACCTTAAAACATATCCTAGACTCTCTTTAAAGACCTGTTTTATACTATACATGTGGTTTAGTGAAATATATTCTAGCAAGTTAAACATAGCAAAGAAAATTGTCTTATTTTCACAAAATAATTGATCACACACTGTACAGTTATCATCATTTCATAAGCTTACAGTAGCATTTATGTGCATGGTGTATGTATGTACATTGAAATCTTCACAGAAAAATGTTTTCTTATTATTAATTTGTGCATGATTTCTTTTCCCTAGTAGGTAATTTGAATAATTTATAAATATTGAAATAATATTGAAATTGGCATATAAAATTTTATTTCTTTCTCAGCTTAGATAACCTTTACTTCCAATGGGAATTCTCCACAAATTTAAATTCTAGGTATATGTAGGTTATATAACTCCTGTAGATAAAAAGAATGTTGACATTCATTTGATATCTTCTGTTTTAGAGATTTAACTCATCAACATGGACATAAGTTGTTCATTAGAAATATTATGAAATGTGTTCCTGTACTTTCTTAAATTTAATGTGCAACTTCATTTATATTAAATCAATCTTCATTTTAATCTTTTGTTTAAATATATAAAGCTAAACTGCTAAGTAATATTTACTTATGATAAAGTTCTTTGACATTCTAATCTCTTTCTGCTAAACCCATTTTTCACACACATACACATTTCCACAGCCCTATTTTCCATGATATGTCTTTTGTTTCTCTTCATAATATATTTTCTAACTCAGCCAGACCAAAATATCTATCTCAATTTATTTCCCAATACATAATACTTTGCTCATTTAATATATCTTCCTTGAAGCAACTTTTAAAAAAATATTATTCCTATAGGCAGCATGAATGGTTGGAAATTTTTTCCTTCTGTCAGAAATTATCATTTGTATTTCTAGTCTACCTTTCTTATTTAATACTCATATAAATTACTCAAAGAATATTGAGTATTCCAGATGTTACATGAGATTTATATAGTATACTTTTTTTAATGACTGGCTATTTTAAAAAATAAGGATTTTTATTAGTACCTTTCCATTGCTATAAATACAACACGTGAGGGTAGGTAATGTTTAAAGAAAAGAGGTTTATTTAGTTCACAATTTTGGAGACTGAATATCTAAAATTGAGAAGCTCTATTGATGCAGCCTCTAATGAGGGCCTTTCAGCTGCGTCACCACATAGCAAGCACATGGCATAATGACAGTTGTATAAGGAACAGGGAGAGCTCACATGGTGAGACAGGAAACCAAAGAATGAAAGGGATCAGTCTTGCTGCTTCATAACAACTCCATTGTGACAAAATTGCCTTCACCACTTGAAAGGGCAGCACCCAAATGACATACCAGCCTAATAGAGGTTCCTGAACATCTTCCATTGCCATGCAGAGCCTTGAGCCTCCACCACATGAAACTTTTAGGGACACATTGTGACTACATTCTAACTGAGGCAATAGGGTAATATCATGGTATATAATTAAAGGCAGAGAAATGAAAGCCTTGGTCAAAATTGCTAAGTAGTGATTAAATAAGTTATATCCTTAAAATAACCATTCTTTCTTAAAATCAATTCAAATTTCAATTAAGAAAGTAAACAGCTTCTGTTAAAGGGAGCTAATTAAAACATAATTAATAATATTAACTGATATCTTTATAGATCTGAAAAGTGTTCCAATGTGTTTTTGACAATGTCTTAAATAATTAAAGATACAAAATTTCTAGCAGCACCAGCACTTCTGACATAATATTTTATTAAATTTGATAAATATTTTGTCATTTATCATTCTGGAAGAGTTCATCTCAGAATTAACTTCTAACTAATTAGATAAAAAAAAAATAGTGTGCTAGCTGTTGCCCTATTTCACTCCAATGCTATCAATTTCTCATCCTGTAAGCTTCTGAGCACTGACTACATAGCTGTGTATTTTGTTTTGACAGGCCAAGGGCCAAGAGAGAATGACTGTGAACTTGCAGAATGGTTGCAGAGTTAAAGGTTAATTTATTAAATTTCATAACTGGGAAAATGCCAGTAAATTGTCATAGCCCCTACTCTGAAATGATGTAATGTAAAATTTCTCATATTATTGAACTACCACCTACAAAAGTTCTGTATGCTGAAGCTGGCTTATTGAATAGTAATTAACAAGCCTTCTTAGGCTTCATTGGTATAATGAGGAGCCATATAATTTCTTGGAGTTGAGGTATCTGACTGTAATTAAGGATAAATCAAAACAAATCTATTGACAAACAGAAAGCATGACTCAATAATGTCATGTAGACATTACTGCAAACCTGGAAAATAAGAATGTGTCACTTTTGAAGTGAGCACCAGAAAGGTATGATCAAAGGGAAAGACAGAGGTCAGTTTCCCAATGAAGTGCAGTGTGCTCTAAGCTTGCCACTCTAACCCAATGTGAGTGGAACTCCCAAATCAGTGGAGTTGGTGATTATGGCTTGAGTTTGGAAGAGTAAAATTAAATATGAATGATAATCATGCTATTTCTTCTAAAAGTCCCCTATTTTATTGGTGTAAAATCAGTTTATGAGCTGGGCATGGTGGCACACACCTTTAATCCCAGTGGCTAAAGAGGCTGAGACAGGAGGATGGCGAGTTCAAAACCAGCTTCAGCAATGGCAAGGCGCTAAGCAACTCAGTGAGACCCTGTCTCTAAACAAAATATAAAATAGGGCTGGGGATGTGGCTCAGAGGTTGGATGCCCTTGATTTCAATCCCTGGTACAAAAAAAAAATCAATTTATCTTCTCCACCACTAACACAAAAACTCTACTGTGATAGATTTATTCAGGATGTGATTAACTGGTTGCCAATAGTTACAGAGGGTAAATATCTGATAATACTTACTTTTTTCTTTTTTAAAATTTTAAATTTGTTCTAATTAGTTATACATGACAGTAGAATGCATTTTGGCACATCATATATAAACAGAGTATGACTTCTGATTCTTCTGGTTGTACATGATGTAAAGTTACACAGCTCATGTAATCATATATGCATGTAGGGTAATAATTTCCAAATTCATTCTACTATCCTTCCTACCCTCGTACCCTCTCCACTCCCTTCAGACCCCTCTGTTTGATACAAAGTACCTCTATTCTTCACCCACTCCTCTTATTGTGAATTAGCATCTGCATATCACAGAAAACATATGACCTTTGGTTCTTTTGGATTGGCTTAATATGCTTAGCATAATATTCTCCAGCTCCATCCATTTACTTGCAAATGCTATGATTTTATTCTTCTTTAAGGCTGAATAATATTCCATTATTTATAGATATCATGATTTCTTTATCCATTCATCTGTTAAAGGATACCTAACTTGGTTCCATAGTTTAGCTATTGTGAATTGAGCTGTTAAAATATTAATGTTGCTGTATCAGTGTAGTATGCCAATTTCAAGTCCTTTGGTTATAAATCTTGGAGTGAGATAGCTAGGTCAAATGGTGATTCCATTCCAAGTTTTCTGAGAGATCTCCATACTGCTTTCCATAGTGGTTGTACGAATTTGCAGTCCCACCAACAATATATGAGTGCCCCTTTTTTCCCCCACTCCTTCGCCAACATTTATTTTTGTTTGTCTTCTTGATAACTGCCATTCTGACTCGAGTGATATGGAATCTCAGAGATGACACTTAATTTTTAAGCCGAAGGAGGGATAGTTTCTTTGTAGATTCCATTTCAAATGTTAGCCATCATTTTGTGGGGGAGGAAGACAAATTACAGAAGAATTTTACAGAAAATTATTCCTATGTGAATATTCTCAACTCTATATGGATCCAGCTCCCAGGTCTTCACGTTGAGAGTTGAATTTTTATCTTTTATTTTGTGCAAAATTCTAAGAATCATTTTCCTTAGTTGATGCAATCTTGAAGCTCTTATAAATTTTTGTGGTAGAGATTCGTGATAATAATATGAGAGTAGGAACTATCAATTTATATGGACTGATCCTTAGAAGAAAAACAGTAATGGGTTTTATAAAATAGTGCAGTTATGGTGGTGCATTGTGAAAAATAGTATAGTATGCAGGAGGGGTGTGTGTGTGTGGCAGAGCAGGGCTCATTCAATAGAGTGAAAGAAATTGAATTACACAGAGAAAAACAGTTCTAGAGTAGGACAGTGAGAGAATGTTCTGAGAAATAGAGATGCAGATGAGGCAGGGAATCGGGGCTATTTTAATAAGACCTTTATTATGCACTTAAATCTCTGTAATGATACTTCAGTGAAAAAATAAAACTAGCTTTTTTTTTTCCTAGAAGTAATCCTTAAATGAGATGCTACTTCAAGATTGAATTTTTAGTCATGACTTAAACAGAGTTACAGTGATAAAGAATTTTTTGGTTTGTTTTTTGTTTACTTCAAGACAACAGGTATTTATGACTTGCTCATGGGGTTATGGATTGGCTGGGGATTTATCAAGCTCAGTTCAGCTTAGAGGATGAACTTGACTAGGTTTTGTTCCACATGTCTTCCAAATTCAGGTCTGAGGATAAATGTGTGATATAGGCTTATCTCATTGTAGAGGATGGAAATACAAGAGACTGAAGTAATTCAAATAAATACATTAAAAATTTCTGTGAAGTCCTCACCCATTCACTGGCTAAAGTGAATCACAAGGTCAACTTAGAAAGATCAAAATACAAGAATTAATGCATATATGTCATTGAGGTATAAATAATATATATCAAAATGCACAATGATTGAATTTGACAAATTATCTATGTTATATACCTTCATTTTCACAACAAAAATGAAGGCATGGTGTATCTCTGACACCCCACAATACTCATGATCCCTTTTAGCTGATGTGTTTTGAGGTTAATGTTACATGTTCTATAATTTATGTATTAGTATTTTGATATTTAAATTTCATACGTGTGAAATAAATTCACACATCATGGACCCTTTTTCTTTGACCTTTTTAGAATTCATTATACTCAAGAGATTTGTCTATGTTGTTCTTAGACATGTGTTTTCATGGATAAATGCACATATTTATGTACCACTGGTTGTGATTGCTGGAGCATAATGCTGCGTTTGTGTGTGTGCATTTAGCTTTTCTTCTAAAATTTTATCATTAGAGCACTTTTAGGTTCAGTAAAAATGAGAAAATGAACAGAAATTTTCCATGTTCCATGTAATCCATGACCTCGCACAACTGTGTAGTAGCTTCCACCACTGTCAAGATCCCCCAGCAGAAGGGTACCTTTGTTACAGAAGAATGAACTTAGACTGAGATGGCATCATCACTCAAAGTTCACAGTTGGCATTAGGTTGTGCATTCTGTGGGTTTGGAGAGATATATAATAACAAATGCATTGTTGTAGTATTTTTTATTTTTCTAAAAATCTCCTGTGCTCTACCTAGTCATCTATCCCTAATCTGTGACAACCCCACCACTTTTTTCTGTGTAATTTTGATGATTTCAAAATTTCATATGGTTGGGATCATACAGTGTATAATTACACTTCGCTTAATTTCACTCAGAAATACCTATTTAGGTTTCCTCCATGTCTTTTAATGGCTTAATAGTTCTTCAGCACTAAATAACATTTCATTGTCTGGATGCATGACAGTTTACTGATTCATTCACCTGCTGAAAGGTGTCTTGGTTGCTCCCAAATTTTGAGCAGATATGCTGATGTTAAACAAAAGTTAAATATCCCTTAATTGTAAGCATAAATTAAGTGGTGGATAAGGAAATAGAGATTATGAAGCCTTGATAAAACTTTCATGTAAAGGTTATAGGAAAGTGCATTTTTTTTTTACTTGACAAAAGATACAAGAAATTCCCCATCAGATAACTAGAATATGCACCATTAAAGATACTGCTTATGTACAAAAGAAAAATGTGTTCCCAAAGAATGAATAATGATGTTTTATATGATAATGCATAAGGGGAAAGGAACAAAGCCACAGAAATTAAATTTGATCATGGGAAATGAAAAAAAAAAAAGTGATGATAATTTTGAGGGAAAATTTCCACGTCCTTTGCCTTGTGAATAAAGCTCTCAATTCATTTTTTTAATTAATGGAAAATTTAATACCAAGTTGTTGTATCAGACAAGGGATGTTCTTAGAAGAATATTCTGAAAGTGTTTTGGTAATTCTATAATTTTTCAGAAATTATATATTAATGAAAGAAATAGGAATAGAAATGAGTTTTATAGAGGCTATAATCTCATAATATGTGCTGCTACCTTAAAATTATGATAGTTTTCACTGGCTCTCCTACAAGCATCTCATATCACATCTAATATTTAGCAACATTACATTTTCATATAAAAGGTTATGAGGATGACATCTATAAGAGAGATCTTTTGGGAACTGTATCCTGTAGGAATATTAAATGACCATAATTTCATTAAATTTATAAGAAAAACATATGTATATATAAAATGTAGTACTCTATTTGCAGGGAGAAAACTTTGTGTCCAAAAGTGTCTAAACTTAGCAAGTACAAAACATATAAAAAGACATAATGAAACCTCAATGCTCTCATCAAAAATATGTTTGATTCTTCTTTTCTTTAGAACCTATTTGAAATTATGTCACATTGTCCCTATACTTCCCTGATCACAGGCTTTTGAAAGGATAAAGATGTATTATTCTGTTAATAGTCATTAAGCTCAGCCACTCACATTCTCAGTTGATCTATGTGGTGCATAATTGACCAAACAACTTCCTCTTCAAGCTAGAAGCTGTGCTAAGGTCTCCTTTTTAAAAGTCATGAAGACAGCACTTCTATGCTACAAATCTACATCCTTCTGCATAGATTCTTTTTTGACTTATCCTGAAAATTAGACTTTTGCTGTTTTCCTTTTTGATGTTATCTTCAAGGCTAGCTCCTGATTCTTTCTTTTAAGACTGAGAAAATAGTTCATTTGTGAAATCTGTTAGTATTCCTACTTTATAAAATATAATATCTGCAAAGAATAAATATTTTCTCTCCCATTTTCATAACTTCATTGCAATTATCCATTTAATTTATCTCTTTATATTGTTACATTGATTAGGAAATCTTATCCTGGCATAAAATATAATAGTTATTTTGGTGATGGTGATAACTATGAAAATTCTATTGTGTGTGAGTGTGTGTGTGTGTGTGTGTAAATGATGAAAGCATGTCCAAAGTTGTCTTAGTAAGTAGAAGATATGGATAGATTTTTTTTTCTGTGCAATTTTATCTAGTTAATTCAGAACAATTTTTAGTATCAGTTTCTAAGTGTTTTTTTTTATAAAACCTAGGTATTGAAGTTTTCCAAATTTGTTCTCTCTTTTATTAAGCTAACCATATAAGGTTTTTGTTGTTGTCTTTTCTTTGGGTGATTGAAGTGATAAATCACATGGAATGTGTTTTCTTTCTTTCTTGAATATTTGACTACATTCCTAGTATAAATTCCATTTATATTGGATTTTATAATGTTTAAGATTACCAAAAGGTATATAATGTTTAAGATTCCTAAGGCAATAGTTGACATAAAATATTCTTGTGTTTTACTATTTTTATTCTTGTTTGTGTTACAGTAACTTCATAAAATTGGCACATTTGTTACCCACACCTCTGGTTTTGTTTTTGTTTTTTTAACTTGCATGTGATTAGGGCTGTTGGTCACAAGAAATGATGATGAATTATTATCTAAAGCAACAGGTTTGGTTCATACTACATTTCTTTCTGCCCAAGTTTTTTTTTTTTTTTTTTAACGTCCATCTTGTCCTAATTTTGGATTTAAATTTTTCCTGGAATATTTTGTCTAATAATATAAAATCTATTGATCCATTTTTAACAATTTTATATATATATTTTAAATTTAATCAGTTGTGTTCCTTTTCCTCTTTTTTGGGGAAGGGTACTGTGAATAGAACCCAAGGGCACTTTACCACTGAGCCACATTCCCATCCCTTTGGACTTTTTATTTTGAGACAAGGTCTTGCTAAGTTGCTTAGAACCTCTTTAAGTTGTGAGGCTGACTGCTTCATTCTCCTTTATAGTTTATTTCTACTTTCTCTATTTTTAATCATACAGTAGTTATCTTTTATATTACTTCAGATTTTTAATTTTTTCATTGTATTCTCATTTAATTATTTGTATGTTTATATTTCAAATTTATTTTTATTTTTTTCTGGCTTATTAGATCATTTTTTTCAAAGTCTGACTTTCCTGTTCACCCATTATAGTAGGTAAAATAATAACCCCCAAGGATGCCTATGTTCTAATTCCTGGTATCCGTAAAACATTTATTTACTTGGCAAAAGAACTTCCACAGATGTGACTAAGGAGAAAGACCTTAGATGGGAATATAATTTTGCATTTCTTAGGTGTGGACAATACAATCACATGGATCTTTAAAAGCAAAAGAAAAAGGTAGAACTGTGGATCAGAGAGATATGATATGAGGCGTTGACCTGAGTTACCAACAGCTGATGTAGAAAATGGAAATACCAAGCTTCCAACAGACATTGGTAGTCAGTACCTAGAAGCTGGAAAAGGCAAGAAAATAGATTCCCCTATCAAGCCGCCACCAAGAAATTGAAACCTGCTTGTTGATTTTGCCTCAGGGATGGATATGTTTGACTTCTGATCTATAGCACTTTGAGAAAACAAATCTATGTCCCTTAGAGTCACTGAGGGCATGATAATTTTATAGCAGAAATGAGAAGCCAAGGCACTGGTGGCTATGCTGAAGTTAAAGATTATCTTGTATGTATCCCTCCAGACACATCCTACCAGTGAACACAGTGCTAACGGTGTGCATATTTTGATACATTTCTGCATTTCCCATATTTCCTCTTTAGTCTCAGGGTCATTTAAAATTTTTCCAACATAATAAGTATTTCCAATTCCTCTGGCTTTGATTTTCAAAGTATTCTAATGCAATTAGAAATCATCACCCTACCCGCTTCTCATTTTTTTTCTTTTTCTTTTATTTATATATGGAGGCAATATGATGTCATGGGACACACATAGCACAAAGGTTACTATAGTGAAGGAAATTAGCATATGCATCATCTTCCATGGTTACTTTTTTTTTTGCTTTTGCTAGAGCAGCTAAAATCTACTCATTTAGCATAAATTCCACCTATGATACAATTTTATTAACTATAGTTCTCCTTAAATCTGTAGATGTGTTGATCCTTCATAATCTGTTACTTTGTGTCCTCCAATCTACATCTCCCCTAAGTCATTATTTGAAATCACTATTTTGCTCTATGTATTTAATTTTTTAAGAGTCCACATATAAGTGAGATCATGTAACATTTTTTTTTCTAAGTCTTGTTTCACCTAGCATAATTTCCTTCAGGTGTACTGTGTTGTGGCAAATGCCAAGACCTTGTTCTTTTTTAGGGCTGAATAGTCAATTATACATATGTACCACATTTTTTTTCATTCATTCATTCACCAAGGCACAATCAGGTTATCTTCATATATTTGCAATCATGAATAATGCTGAAACTAGTTCCATAATGAAGTAGACAGGTGGTCTTTAGGTACAAACTCCTTTTAGTTTGACAATATTGGGATGATCATATTCCTCAAGAATTTGTGCTTCTTATAAAAAATTATTTTCAATTCCTGATAAAGATATTCCTTACATTATTTAACAGCAACAGAAGTTTTATCCTTTAATGAGCCCTTATATACTTCACCAAAATTCCCTTGCCCAGTGATTCTCCCAATGAGACATCTTCATAATTGAGAATCCATTTCTTATCTTTGACCAACACACAGAGGCAGAAGTGCTGCTGTCTGAGTTACAAATCTAAACTTAAACGGCCTTGAAGTCTCCATCTTCGCCGTCTTGGGATGCTGCTCCCAGATTCTATCACCTGCTTCTTTAAAATTTATCAAAGTTTAATTTGTAACTCATTTATATCACTTTTTTGGATGACAGAATTTCCATAATAATTTGAAAATAATTATTTTGTTTATTCAACCTGTTTCCTGATTTGTTTCCAATATATTTTTTTTTCTATTGCAACATTTTCTCAGATTGTACAAAAAGGAGATGTTTCTCAGATGCAATATATGATTTCTAAAAGAACAAAGGAGATAGAAGAGGTGATAGAAGGTAAAAGAGTGAAGATGAATACCCCCAGGTATGAAGGACATTAAAAAAAAG
Organism: Marmota flaviventris; assembly: GCF_047511675.1. Taxonomy (NCBI): domain Eukaryota; kingdom Metazoa; phylum Chordata; class Mammalia; order Rodentia; family Sciuridae; genus Marmota; species Marmota flaviventris. The sequence continues at coordinate 1,253,068 of NW_027288344.1, forward strand.
CATTATTTTTCCATAGTGATCACTGCCCCTTGTGCTCTGCAGCTCAAATAAGTTAGAAATCTCAGTGGTTAACACATGAGTTTCCACACCTTGTTACAGTCTCTCAATTTCAGTTTCAGCTGAGAAATCAACAGTTTATGCCATTGAGCCCATGTCTTATGAGTCAGTGCTCCACAAGGTCCTGATCTTCTTCCCTGCAGGGAAAACTGGTAAGGACTAGACATCCCAGGTCCAAATGGGCACTCTGAAAGGAATGCATGAAAATTCACTTTCAGAAGTTGCTCCAATGGGATTTTCAAGGTGTTAATGAAGGAAAACAGCAATCAGTTCAAAATATTAATGAAAGAAAACAGGAGTTCAATATCTTTTGGGGACACGGAAATTTACCGTAGCTATGAATTAAAATCCAAATTACAAATTACCAAATAAGAAGTAGGAAACACAATAGTCATCCTAATATGAAATTTCTGCAAATATTTTTTACATCATCTCCTTAATCATTTAATATATCTTGAGAAGAAGTATTTTATTTCAATAAATGTGACTGGTAGAATTTTTCATGTATTTAAAGAGATATTTTAAGTTTTCCTTTGAAAGGTTACTGAAAATATTACCACCATATTTTTATAGAATGACAAAATGGAATTGTATTAGAAGTTTTGAAGTACCATTAGGGTGGTTTGAATGAAGCTCTCTAGAGTGGTCTCCTGTGATGGCCTTGGTTGGGTATCCTTGGTAACATACTGTATAATATGCTGCAGAGTCTGATATTTTTTAGTCTCAGTTGAAGTAGAATCTAGATGACAGATCCTCTGAAGTTCAGGGAAAGTTACATACAATGGTCTCCAGATAATAGGCAAATTTATCCTGCATCTCAGTAATCCACATTTTAAAGTTAATGACAGGAACTGATAACTTTCAATAGATTGAGGTTTTTAAAAGTATCAGTTTAATAAAAGCCTGATGGAAAATCTGAGCAAGACATAATATCTTAAATTGTGAAAAGCAAGCTGTACATGGGCAGAACAGGTATCAAACAGAATGCCATGATCTCTTCATGTGCAGAGGGCTTTTTCAAATATTACTCAATCTTCATCAACAATTTCTCTATTAAGATACTATGTGATTTTGAAAATTTAAAATGTACATAAAATTTCATGAGACTCGGAGCCATCTCCCTTTTGAGGTATTTTTTTTTACTGTATACTTTTGTCTAAATTTATATTGTTATGATAAACCGAATACATTTCTTAAATGGTTATACATTGAACTAAGTCAAGAAAAACTTCATGTAGTATAAGTAGGAAAGATGGAAAGTTTTGCAATTTGACCAGCATTGGGCAATAAAATAGCACTTTCACTGAGGACTAAAGGATCTGGGCAGTCCTAAGGAGTTGCCACAAGCCACATGTGACCTTTGAATCATGGAAATGTGGCTAGTTTTACTGAGGAAGTGAATTTTCAGTTGAAAATTCATTCAACTCATAAAATCATCTATGGGTAGTGGAGATCACATTGGACTGCAAAACATGAATAAAATCTAAGAAGTTCCTGTTTTTTTCCATGGTATATGCCCATTGCCCCAAAGAGTATCTGGCATATTATAGATCCTCACAAATAATTGTTGACTGAATGAATTCTGGGGTCAGAATACCACTTTTTTTAGCTTTCAATCTAATATGATCACTGGCCAGAAGCTCTGACTATTAAGAGAAAAAAATCAAAATAATCTGGTACTGTGGGCAATGTTGAACAAAATACACATAGCTAATATCTGGAATTTGCCCCATAAGAAAACTGCATTTTTTATTAATCATTAAGTGAATGTATCATGTTTTGAAAACTTAACATAAGTATACTCAGAAATACGTAAGTATTTCTACCAGCTCTTAATATACTTTGTTCATTCCATAGTAGTTCTAAGAGATCGTTGTGACCAGATATGGTTAAGTCACAATTAAGTGCAAAATGAAGCCATGTAAGAAACAGTAATTTATTTTTACTAGACTTAAAGTTATTTTAATAGATTTATCTTATACTTTTCAAAAAATAATAAATAAGTATAGAATTTCTTTTGTACCAAGAATTGAATCCAAGGATGCTTAAATACTGAGCCATATCTCTACCCTTTTATATATTTTGAGACAGGGTCTTGCTTGCTAAGTTGCTTATGGCCTCGCCAGGTTGCTGAGGCTGTCTTTGAACTTGCAATCCTCCTGTCTTAGTCTCCAGAGCCACTAGGATTACAGGCATGTGCCACCACACCTGGCTTAGTATAGATATCTTAAAAATTAAAAGATGTAGAGAAAAATGCCCATTTGTAAAGCATTCATCTTCTTGGCACACACATATGTATCCACTAGTAAATCAGATGACTTCTATAAAATTTATACATATATAATATTTTAATATATATTTAAAAGTCTGCATCTATGCAAGAATACAAATGTTTCTTTATAAATGCATATATCTATACAACACTTCCCATAACATCTCATTTTATTCTGTCTTGTAGTTAAGGAGTTACTATTTTGTTTCAAAGATGACAATAATCATCTATTCTGACTTAGTTATTTCTTTTCTATTTTTAAATTTTTATTTATTTATTATTTTTTGGAACTAGGGATTAAACCCAAGGGTCCTTAACCACTGAGCCACATCCTCATCCCTTTTTATATTTTGTATAAAATATAAATATAAATATAAAATATATTATATATTATATATTATATAAATATAAAATATATTATATTTTATATATCCCTTTTTAATATTTTGAGAGAGAGTCTCAACAGTTTGCTTATAGCTTCACTAAGTTGCTAAGGCTGGCTTTGAACTGTGATCCTCCTGCCTTAGCCTCCCGAGCTGCTGAAATTACAGGCATCTGCCCCCATGCCCCTTTATGATTTAGTTATTTCTAAATAAATATTTATTTAATTTAGAAGTGAACTTCCTAATAGGACTGCATCAGCCTGCCTTTGCTCCCTGCCAACACAGCACACAGTTATTAGAAGAGGGAACTCTCCTCAGCAGGAGTGTGGGAAGGAACTGGCTCTGATGGCACTGATATGGGGGTCCTCTGTGTCTGTGGCTTTGTTCTGCTCTGAAAATCTGTCTTCCCAATAATGCCATTTGGAGTTCTTAGCCTTTTGAGAGAGACTCTCCCACTGTACCCAATTTGGGGTAATTCTGAATCTACTAAAAAACAAAAACAAAACAAAAATTAAGAAATAGGATTAAGCATCTCAGGCTATGTCTACCTACCCACCTATGTCATAGGGAGGAAGTCAAGAACCTTCTTCAGAATTCCTCAAGGGCAAGAAGGACTTCAGTTCTGCCCCAGCCTATTAAGCCTGCATTATTCCCAAACCCACTCTGTACGGAGTGTCAGCAATTAATGAGTTGTTATTTTTTTTATTAATTTACTTCATATATGATAATATATGCTGAAAAGCATTAGATTTGTCCACATTTATATTTTAATCAACTTGGAATGCTACTCTCAGGTGCATAAAATAGAGCGATATTCAAATATCCATTTTATCACCTGCATTTACAACCCATCTTGGGTCTCTAGAAAGTTTACCTGAGATTGCAGTTTTGTTTCTTAATGCACTTGGTAGAACTAGGTGAAATCATTTGAAGTAGACATGTTTTATTTGTCAATATTTGAAAATGTATCATTTCTTTTGAAGTTACAGGTTGAAACTTTTTTTTTTTTTGTCTTATAGCTTTAAGTTTGTGGAGGTCTTTCCTTTCCTTCCTTCCTTTCCTCTTTCCTTCCCCCTCTCCTTATCTCCTCTTGGTATAAGCCAGATGAGGCTGCACTTCCTAAGAATTAGCAGGAAGCAGGTTTATTATGTGCAGTAGTCTAGATCAGATATTGCCTAAAAATTTTTGGACCAGGAGTCTGCAAATTCTTTAAACTTTATACCCAGTGGGAGGGGAGGGAGTTTGGAGGTTTCCATTTTTTTTTTTTTTTGTGTAGGAGTCTACATAAAACTATTCGAGTGTTTTTTTTCTGTTTTTGCTTTTTTTTTTTTTCCTTTTATACTAGACAGAGGTTTCACAAGTCTTTACTATGGAAAGCAGAAATAATAATTCTTGTACACCATCAAGTTAGTACACAAATTTAACTTTTGCAAGGCAGAGAAACTTAGCCCTTACAAAAAAAAAAAAAAAAAAACAGGGAGTTTCAAACCACGTTGAGTTGTTAGCAGAAATTTTTGCTGATATTCTGTTAATAAGAACAATTATGGTGAGGGTTTCTGGAGAAGCTTAATTAAGACTCTTTGGTGGCAGAGGGGGCACCATTGCACTCTTTTTTCCTTCTGATACTTTTCTCTTTGCTTCTTAATACTTTGGACAGGTTCTCCACCTAAGGGGAGTCAAAGCAATAAAAATAGAAACATATCCTTTTGTTTCTCTTGGAAAGAAAGCAAAATTTCATTCAAAAATGTTTTTATTTACCAAATAATTAATGTAACTGTTCATAATTGTGGGGTATAGGATGTGATAATTTGACACATGAATACAACAGGTAATGCTCATATCAGGGTGTTAGTATTTCTATTAACTTAACCATTTTTTTTAAAGTTTTGATGAACAAATAATAAATATAAATATATTTAAGTATATTTATATTATGCATATATAAATATATATACTTGTGATATAGTGTAATATTTTGATACATATTAAATATGTACTGACCATATTGGGCTAATTAATATTTCCATCTCTTTTCATTACTTTATGTTTGGAGTCTTCAAGACTTTCTATTCTAAGTATTAATAAAATGTAGTATAGGTTATTGTGAGTATGTCACCCATTGTGCTGAACAGCACAAGAAATTATTGCTTTTCTCAAAATGTGCTTTGTTATCCATTATTCAACCTCTGTCTATCCTCCTTTTCATCTGCCCTTCTCAATCTTGGATAAGTGCTATTCTGCCTAGAGATAAACTTTTTTAGCATCCATGTATGATGAAGAACATGTAGTACTTTGTGAAATAAAAACTGCTTTATTAAGCTACACTGAACATATTTTATGTACACAGTTTGAAAATGTTGACATTTTCATTCACCTGTGAAACCATTCACACTATAAAGATTTTGAGAATATTCATCATTCCCAAAGTTTTTCAAAGTACCTTGGAAATTCATTTTTTCCTGACTTTCATCACACTCCCACTCCAATGAACCATTCATCTGCCCCGTCACCATAAATTAGTACACATGTTACAGAAATAAAATCACAAAGCAGGAGGAGTTATGTTATATATAACTTCTGTCAATCAGTAAAATTATTTTGAGATACATTTCTGATGTTCTGCATCAGTGGTTGATTCTTTTCTTTCCTGGGTAGAATTCCATTTCAAAATACATTATCATCTGTTTATTCATGAACCTGTAGTTGAACAAAAGTGCTTTATAGCTTTTGTTTAATATAAATAAAGCTACAAATAGAAACAAAATTTGTGTGTCTTTGAAGCAAAATGTGTTTTCATTTATCATAAGTAGAATGTTTAAAAAAATTTAAGAAATTGTCATAGAATTAAACTATTTCCTTATATATTCTACAATTCACCACATATTGTTATATTTAATAGGTATTTGTAAAATTAATATCAAATAATAAGAGAAAATAAATGAATACATCTCTGTATTTGGTCTTTTCAGACAGTTATAGCACTTTGGAAGTGGTTTCAGAGTTGATCTCATCTTCTATAAAGTTAATAGCATTTTTTAATTTTTTATTTGCATGATTTTAAAACTGTCCATGATCAAAGATCACTGATAATAGCAAATGCATGCATAAGTGATTGAACTGAATATTTCCAAATAAAGTTCATAAACAGAGTGATGTATTTAAAACCCTGCAGGAAGTGGTGGCACATACCTGTAATCCCAGATAGTCTGGAAGCTGAGTCAGGAGGATTGCAAATTTGAGACCAGTCCAGGAAATTTAGTGAGACTCTGTCTCAAAATAAAATGAAAAATGGGGTTGGGAATGTAGCTCAGTGGTTCAGAGCTCTTGCCTGGCATGTGTAAGGTATTGGATTTCATTGCTCTGCATACTGCCCCCCACCCCTGCCACATTGCCCCAGAAAAACATCTTGGTAACTGTTGTAACTAGAGATTTAGAGATTGGGAGATTGGGAGGGAGATTGGAAAGAGAAAGATGCTATTTCATTCAGAATTTGGCCTTAAAAATTGCATTTACACAAATATCTGGGTTTAACTTCTATCCCATTCATGCTGCTGCTGCTTTTTAGAGGAGGCTTATTAATAAAGGAGTAACATGTTTGAGAGTTTAAGGGACATAAATTTGTTCCACCTTCCCTCTTTGTCTTAGAGAATTACGTTCCTTGCTGTAGTACATATTATTTTCTCCTTTGTGAAACAATCTGGAATAGTAAGACAGGTTCATGTATTCTGACTGTGAGTCTATAGGAAAACTCCTAGCCATGTTTTCCTGTGTCAGACTTCCAATTATACAACGGATATTTCTATGGCTTATCTGAATGCTTTTAGTTTTTGTTTCACTATTATCTGCAAGTGGTTTAGGATTGAGGGGCAAAAACAAGATTATTTTATATTAGCACTTCAGTATATTCATTGTTTCCTTCAGTTTTTACTATCAAAGGGAGGAAATATTAAAGGAATAACAAGATAAGAATCATTCATTCTGTTAGCTACCTATGTGAATAGTGATGAGGCTATGTGGAATAAATTGTATCTCTTTAATTAAAAGTATTAGTATCGGAATTGTTGATTATCATCTATAAAAAGCCTGGCCTTTTTAATCAGATCTTGGATTAAATTGTAATTATCTTTAAATATGATTACTTCTTTTTCTGTGGTTTTGATGATTCAAATTATTTGTAATTATTTTTCCAGATAAAGGTACTTCTGTGTTATAGTAGTGATCTTTTAAAATTTTATATGTAATGGAGGTTAAACAAAGAAAAAAAAAGAAATGCAGCAGTGGTAAAACTGCAGGACAAATACATCAGCATGTCAGTTTTACATCTGGCTGATATTATGATAGCAACAGACCTGTAAAGGCAAATGCTTTCCTGACAAGCTATTTAATTAGAATTACAATCATCTTCCCAGACATGATCTTTAAAATAAATCGTCAACTGTGAATGGATGAAAATAAACAGTGTGTCTCGCCTCAAATCTCCTGAAAAAAAGAAGTGAAAGACAAAGAGTCTTATAAGAATGATAATTTTCAACATGGAAATGGGAAAGGAGCCATTAACATTAGATAACAGTAAAAGTTTTGCTGTGATTGGAAGGTTTCCCTATCTTTTTCCAGTCTTCAAAGAAGGTTTTTGTGTATTGTGATATGATTGTTTCTGTCACCATCATTAATATGATCTCTATTCAAAATTCATTCACTTAAGCAAAAAAATCAAGGTGCCTAGAACTTATTTTAATTAAATATTGTGTAGCACAATGTAAGAACATGTAAGAAATTCTAAACGGTTTTATATCTTAACCTCTATATTGTCTATCAGAGTAATCTTGAAAAAAACTTGAATCTCAGGCTATTTCCTCACACATAAAAATACATTTTCTCACATATTTTTTCTTTAGAAGATTTTCATGATTACCTTAAAATGCAACACCACTTAAAGTAATTTATGTAACAATATGGAATAGAAATAAAGAAAATAATATATTTCACAAGTGCAGCTTTGTTTTACATTTTGATAAAAAAGAAATTTAGTTGGGCTTGCTTATGACTTTAGTTTGTGGGTTAGAAGTGATTTTATGATTCTTATTAAATAATATTTCTGGATTAAAGAAACTTGGAATCACAGAATTGAGGACATTATGTATCATCCTTGTTCAAATAGGCATATGACTATAGGACCTTTTATAAAAATACTTCCAAGTGAACATTAACATAATTTCTTTAGTTTTATGTACTCTTACAATATGTATTTTGAGAATCATATATTTATATGTTGGGTAATTTATAAAGAGTATTATTGTGCTCATGATTATAAGGGCATGGTATAGAGTTTATTTATCTCTGTTACCTATACTATATGTAGAGCTGAGAGACTGCCATGTTATACCTGAGAGAGTCCAGTTCTGCTATAAAAACACTTGTTTTGTTGTTGTTTGCTCATTTTTATTTTGCCTTTAAGAAAGTGACATGAATATGTGACCACCTTGTATATATAGTTACTGTAGTTCCAAAAATTATAAGGCCTAGGACATAAAGCATTGATGCAGGAGACAGTGGTCACTTTTACTTGCACCAGAAGAGTAAAGGAAGAGAATTGGGAAGAAGCCTAGTGATAAGAAAGCCTTTTGAATACTTGCAGAATTTGAGGATTGAAGATAAAAGATCCAGAGATAGAAAGTTCATAGTTACAGAGAACTGCCCAATTTTTACACTGGTAACTATTCTGACTATGTGTAGTCCTCTGGGGGAATTCCTTTTCCTATAGAAGTTACAGTGATCTGTATAATGAGTCAGGGAGATATCATCTTAAAATACATGAAATAGACAATTTCATAATGCACTGTGCAAATCACATAAAATATCTAGACACTGAATAGGCTTTACAGGGATGGCAAAATATATTTGACTTTCATATAGACAAGGATGTCATAAAGGTTACAAGGTGGTATTTTTGTTTTCTGTTTCTTGTTTCTTGAATCAATTTGTAGCAAGCATGTGTATCAAGGAACAACAATGAACCCTAAGTATTTTCAGGGGGACAGCAAGAAATAGTCAGAAATGCTAAATATGTTATTTCTCATGAAATGCAGGAGAGACTTTGAACCAAGTGAAAAGTTTATACTAGATTTAGCATTGAATTATCAGGTATAAGAGCCAGATGAGAAAATAAAAATATGATTGTAAGTACATAGCTGGATCTTGGCTGAAGGTGCTAAATATGGAACCCAAGCAACTGAATGAAGTACTTATGTGTAATAAATAAAACAATAGAAAGAAGGTAATATATATATATATATATATATATATATATATATATATATATATATATATATATATTATATGTATATATAATATATATAATCATGAAACTATTGATTTATCTACAGAAGGCAAGGAAGTTACTTTAAGAATTTGAAATTTCTGTGACACCAAGGAACTAATTTGAAAATGGGAGAGGATAAAAACCTATATATGTAAAATGTCAATTGATATAAAGGGAGGCAAAAATTGAAAATATTTTATGAAACTTATTTCATACATCACATTATTCTAATTATGCTTGGGTCTGGTTTAAGCTTTATAACTCTGTTGGCATATAATTCAGAAACTGTATGATATGACTACTTCAGAAGATTTTTTAAATAATAATATAGTCCACAACAAAAACCCACTATTCTGTAAAATAAATATGTACCAAAGTATGTAAATAATTCTTTGATAATAAAATTATACAATTTTAAATAATAAATAATAATATTTAATAAAAATAAATGCTTAAAAATATTGGGCATTAGGTTCCAGGTATGATGAAGTCAGTTCATAGTCTCATTGAATATAACAATAAATATAAAAAGAGTACATGGAGCTGTCAGAATATTCTGAAATGTCAATTAAAGGAGACCAATTAAGGAAGAAAACTAGAATTCATTCAAAACCATTATAAAAATAATTAAAAGTTAGTAAATCAAAAGAATTTTTATTTATTTATATTTTTATATTTGTTTTTATATTTTTCCAGCAACTTTTTTTCAGCAACTTTGGTCATATAATCACGATAAACTAAAGAAATATGTGAAGAGTCTGGAAAAAACATAGACATTATAGTGGCATTCCAACACATGATAATATATTATCAAATATCACTTATGGATATGTTCATTTATGTGAGATTTTATTCCATAATATATATGAATACAAGGTATTTCTGCAAGGCTACAATTAATTATTAATTCTGCAACTTACTATTTTGGTGGTATTGGTGCCAAAATAGGCAGTAGAGATAAGTCTAAGAAAAAAAAAAAAAAAAAAAAAAAAAAACAACTCACATTTATTGTCAAATGTGTTTTGAAACAGTTGCAAGACAATTCAACAGGTAGAGAAGTCTTTTTTAACATGTATCTCTAACATAAGTGTCTATCTAAAAGTTAATGATGAAGCAATATCTTTTATTCAAACTACACATAAAATTATCTAGAAGAGGATTATAGACTTGTATATGTAAAGTATAGAATCTATAGAATAAAACATTTCAAAAATTTATTATTATAGATGAACAAACATTTCTGAAATGTGATACTAAATACATGCTCTATAAAAATAAAAATCTGGATTTCCTCAAATTATACTTCAGAAACACCGTAAAGGAAATTAAAATTTAGAGGACATAAGAAAATAACTGCAAATCATGTATCTGATAAAGAAATTATATCCTGAACATGTATGTGTATATATATATATATATATATATATATATATATATATATATATATACACACACACACACACACACACACACACACACACACACACATATACACTGTGTATACATTAGAAGGTAGACAAAACTAAATTTATAGATAGACAAAAAATCATAATATGCAGATACACATTATCAAGTAATATAAGTAACTTATTTTACCATAATAAAATTTCCATAGTAAAAACCATATTTTAAGTTGCATAGTATCAATGTTCAAATTATAAATGTAAATTACAACCATAACATACCACTTTGCATCCACTAGAATAAAACTTGGGTCATAATGTGTGCAAACAAACCCTAATATACATTGCTAGAGGGGATGTAAAATATTTTAAAATATTTAAAAATAGCTGGAAAACTACATAATAAATTCAAATGAACCACATGACTTTATTCTAATCCTGGAAACCCAACCTAGGGGGGAAAAAAAAAAAAAAAAAAATATATATATATATATATATATATATATATATATATATATATATATATATATATATATCTGTACACAAAGATATGTGTGTTGTTTATTTATATTTCAATCAATGTACTGAAACAATAAAATTTGACATTTATTAATAAATTCCTAAATAATATGTCACATATACTCATGATAAAATACAATCCAGAAAGAAATAAAATGGATTTGTGCAAGTAAAACATGTAAACATTTGACCTTTGGTTTTTTGGGATTAGTTTATTTTACTTAGCATGGTAGTTTCCAAGTCCATCCATTTACTAGTAAAGGTACTAAAGTCATTCTTCATTATGGCTGAGTAATATTCAATTATGTATATACATAAAATATGTAATTATGTATATACATAAAATAGGTATATATATAATTGAATATTAGTCATCCATAATGAAGAATGACATTAGTATCTTTACTAGTAAATTCTAAACAAATTCTTTATCAATTCATCTGTGTACATCCACCAAAAGGGGTCCTAATTAGAAAAAGACATAATCTATTAATGTATAATTTTATCAAAATTAATTAATCTGTCATGTATAGCTAATAAGAACCAATAAAGGAAAAAAAAGCAAAAAAAAATAATATCTGTTTTTATAACATGATCTAGTGAAATATTCTTATACTTCTGAAAGTTTTTGCAATTTAACATGGAAAATCAATTCTAAACATTGTTTTCTTGTCCATGACTTAGTGAAATACTTAACAAAACTTACAAAATAAAGTAGTAAGTACATGTGAATAAAAAGTGTAAATTTCCTTTTTTTTGATAGAGTTTTTTTTTTTTTTTAAATATTTATTTTTTAGTTTTCGGTGGACATAACATCTTTATTTTATTTTTATATGGTGCTGAGGTGAAACCCAGCGCCCTGCGCATGCCAGGAGAGGACGTTACCGCTTGAGCCACATCCCCAGCCCCTAAAAAGGGTAAATTTCTTTAAAGCATTTATCTAAATGAAAGACCCCAAATTCATTTTTTACATCATGTTATTGTTTATATGAAATGTCCAGAAAACCTAATCTGTGAGTTTAAACAAAGAGAAAATTTAATATTACCTAAATTATATATCAACAATGCTGTTAAAATTTTAATTTTAAAATGTTTCAATACTGTGTGGCTATAGATTTTACAAAATTAATAATCCAAAATAGAGAATTGATGATTGACAATCTTCTGAGTGTTTTTATAAGTAGGTATTTGATATTGTGCTTTTTTTTAACTTTGTCAAAGGTGAATTACAGCCTTAATACAGAAAAGCTTGTATCCCCATAAGAAAATATTAACATCACAGAAATATTCCACTCTGTAGTCTCTCTTACTGCTCCTTCAATCCCATGTGTCAGATTTAATAAACCATAATTTTCAAAGAAAACCACAAACTTCAAATCCCAATTCTTAAAAGTTTATTTTCCTTTAACTTCATTCACTACTTTAAAAATTCCCCCAATGGCTTTCAACTATAATAAAAGTAAACACATCTGTCAGCAAAAGAACGTTTTTGAAGACTGATGATTCAAGATAGTTTGAAATTTACTAAACATTCTTTATAAATTGGATTTATGTATGTATAATGAAATATACCATCTGATATTTATTGCATCTTGGTTTCTTTTTGTATGTGACTTGTAATGATTGTATTAGAATAGAAAAAATATTATTATTTTATTAAATTAAGAACATTCACTGTTTTCGGGAATAAGGTACATATTAGTTTCTGAGTCTACTGCTATCAACAGATAGAACCTCCCTCATTGATTTTCAATATTTATGTGTAATGTACTTTGCTACTTTTATTCCAAGTCAAAAATATTGTTAAACCAGTTTGTTGAATAGTTTAGAATTAATTAAGTATTGTCTCAAGAAATAGAATCACAATTTCTAGATAAGTAAGCTTGGACAATATAGCCTGCATAAATTCTTCCCCCAATTCTTTAATATGGCTATTAATTGCTGTCATGATGGTTTAAAATTATGAAGTTATTATACATATACCAATACCTGGCATGATTGTAATTGCTCAATTACATACATTTGAGACTGGATACAGTAACATAGATGCACTTTTATGTCTGAGGTGGAGTCGAGTGTATTCAGAGAACTGGCATTGTGATGAAGTCAAGGGGACTACATTTACTCAAGGATAATGGGCATGGGTCTATAACACAGGGAGTCAGCATGATGGCAAAAGGTGTCTACACTCCAGAAAGCAGCACAGCCTGTACCACTGGTGTGTGTAGAGTAGGGAAGAAACAGATAAAAGGATAATGAAGTTGGACAGAGATCAGCAAATGACCTGGGGTAGGGATGTGAGGACCATTGTCATAACAGTGGGAGAATATGATGATACACGTTCTACCATGAAAACTACACATCACTGAAGAAAGAAATTGAGAAAGACTTTAGAAGATGGAAAGACCTCTTGTTTTCTTGGATAAGTAGAATTAATTTGTCAAAAGGACCATACTGTCAAAAGTCCTATATAGGTTCCATGCAATTCCTATTAAACTTTCAATGACATTCTTCATAGAAATAGAAAAAGCAGTCATGTAATTCATATGGAAAAATAAGAGGCCCAGAATAGACAAAGCAACCCTTAGAGAGAAAAGTTAAGCAGAAAGCACCATGAGACCAGATCTTAAATTATAGTACAAAAACAGCATGGTATTGACTCCAAAACAGGCTAGAAGGCCAATGGAACAGAAGAGAAGACATGGAGACAAACCCACAAAAATACAGTTACCTTATATTAGACAAAAGCACCAAAAACATAAAATGGAGAAAAAATAGCTTCTTCAATAAATGATTCTGGGAGAACTGGATATGTAGTAGAATAAAATTTAATATTTTGAAAAATGTATACATGTTGGGATGTGATGCCATCAAGAGACATCCCTGGCTCAGGTTGAACTCATTCCCTGTTGTCTGTCCCCTGTTCATTTACTTTGCCTTCTGTTTTCTAGTGATCCAGATGCAACTTCAGTATTCTCTTTGACACCAAGGCCTACCCTTACCTACAGTGACTTCTGTAACAACACTTCCCTCCACAGCCCCAAATTAGGAGACACTGCTCATCTCCAATCTAAATAAATGCAATGCCCTCTTACCATTTTATTTTAGTGTCTTTTTGGTCTCTCTTTTCTTTCTCATAAGAGACAATGTCATATTCTGTGGAATTTGCATTAAAATAATCTAATATTCAGAATGATTTTTTTTGTACTTGTAAATTAACTTTAAAGTGCACTTAGTATTTGAAGGGCCATAATCAGAAATTGTCCTAGTTCTAGGGTTTGCAAGGCAATATTTTTACTGAAAGTCTTAACTAAAGGGACACTTAATTATCCATAATGCATGATAAAAATGGCTTGTCCTTGAATTGAATAGCAATGTTCAGGCTATGCATTTGATAATAAACTATTTCCGCATCTCTGTACAGGAATGACTGCAAGGTTAAATCTTCAGATCCTTGGCTTCATGTGCCTTTTAGCCTCTGGAGGGATCCCTCACTAATATGCTCAGAAAGATAACTAGGCTCTGTTATGAGCATGAAAACTTAATCCCCTATACAATAGTAGTAGGAGGTGATTATGCAGTAAGAATCAGCCCTCCTGAATAGGCTTAGCAGCATTTTAAAAGTGCTGGAGGGACCAAGCCCCACCCTTCCACCCCTGACATGAGAGGACACAGCAACAAGTCTCCATGCTAAAAATGGGTCTGTACCTTCAACACACATGAGTCCTGCCAGCTCCTTAACACTGCACTTCTGGCCTCTGGAAATGTGAGAAATAAATTTCAATCTAACAGTTACCCAGGTCAGGTGTTTTGTTAGCAATACAGACTAAAAACAATTGCTTTTACTGTAAAATTTCTCTGGTAAGATCTATAAATTTCACATACCTTTGATCATCTGAGACCACAAATAGTTACCAAAAAAAAAAAAAAAAAAAAAAAAAAACCCTGATAATTGTGAAAAGAACAAGTCAGCTTAGATCAATAAAACATGGTAAAAAAATTGCAGCTCTTAACATTTTAGATTCCTGATCAAAGATTAAAATGATATTTTTGCATTATCATTTATTATCATAATATGCATAGTTCTTTGATTTAAATTTTTTTATACTCTATTGTTCACTCATAGGAAACTTTTGGGTGAAATTATTGATGTGTTTACCTTTATTTAGTTCAGTGTAAAAATTTTATGTCTCAGAGGATTATGCTGCTATGTCCATGAACTTCAATATTTAAAATTTGACTACTCTAAAGAAATTTCCAGGTTAAATATGACAAGATTTAGCAGTAGTCTTTGAAGTATCTCCTTTACCCTCACTCATATAACTGTCCATCTCTAACAAATAACAAAATAAATAAATAAATGAATTAAGTAGGCTCAGCTAATTTGATACCAACTTTATTATTGCTACTGGACATTATTTTAATGTACTCTGTTCTACCATTTATTCGATCATCTTTATTTCTTTCAAAGCTCAATTTCATCTCCACCCATCATTATGGATCAGCATCCACTTATCAGAGAAAACATTTGGTCTTTGGTTTTGGGGGGATTGGCTTATTTTACTTACCATGATATTCTCTAGTTCCATTCATTTACCTGCAAATGCCATAATTTCATTCTTCCTTAAGGCTGAGTAATATTCCATTGTGTATATGTACCACATTTTCTTTATTCATTCATCTGTTGAAAGACATATAGTTTGGTTATATAGTTTAGCTATTGTGAATTGAGCTGCTATAAATATTGATGTGGCTACATCACTGTACTATGTACACTCATATATTGCTGGTGGGACTGCAAGTTGGTGCAATCACTTTGGAAAGCAGTATGGAGATTCCTCAGAAAGCATGGAATGGAACCACAATTTGACACAGTTATCAGATTCCTCAGTTTATACCCAAAGGACTTAAAATCAACATACTACAGTGGTACCTATCATTTTTGCACCATTGTAAATCTGAACAATTGTAAATCAGGTGCCAATGATTCTCAGGTACCAGGTCTCTTATTATTTGCTGTATATTCTACTTTTTTGGAGAGGGGTACCAGGGATTGAACTCTCTGGCACTCTACCACTGAGCCACATCCCTAACCCATATATATATATATATATATATATATATATATATATATATATATATATATACATACATACATATATATGTGTAAATTTAGAGTCAGTGTCTCACTGCATTGCTTAGTGCCTTGAGGTTGCTGAGGCTGTGAGGCTGGCTTTGAACTCAGAATCCTCATGTCTCAGCCACCTGAGCTACTGCAAGTACAGGTATGCACCACTGTGCCCAGCTATGTGTATCTTACTTTTAAATCAATACCTGCAGAGACATTAGGAGGTACCTATACTCTTCATGTAGATGGGACAAATGCAGATTTGAGAATTTAAACAATTTGCCTTAAGTCCAATAATTCTGACTTTGGTGAATGCTTAAGTAGAACTGAAATCAGACTAGATATTTTTAAAGCATTAATATTATCTTCAAATAGTGTATTATTTATTAAAAGTAATAAAACTTACTCCAAAAAGTATTCGATTCATATACAGAGGAAGCATTAAATACTTGTTGTTGCAGAACCTATGAGTAATTTGGTACTATTTTATCATCTGATGAGAGTTTTTCAGATGTAGATTATTAAAGTATGCAAAATTTGATTGTAAATATATATAAATCTGTACATTTAAAGCCACAAAAGAAAGCATCAATATTTTTGTAAAATTTTTGTAAATAATTTTATCATGATATATTAACATTTTGTTCATATCTAGATTTTCAATTTTACAAATCAATGTGAAAAGGAAAAAATTGGTAAGCTTTCATATTAAGTGATGTTAGTGGGCTGTGGTTTTGAATTCCTAATGAATATTTACAGCTTACAAAAATAACTGAGGGTTAGACCCTAGTACTACTGCAACACTTAATAGAACGAGAAAGGGACAGAAGGAGGAAGATAGGATGGGAGGAAGGGAGGAAGAAAATTCTGAAATAAACATCAATATGAAAAAGTCCTCTGGTTCTTGTGAAGACTTAGCAATTTTTTTCTCTATTTTTCTTTCATAAGCATCAGAATTGCAATGAAACTGGTTGCACCTACAGAATTGCTATCCTTATTAAAGAATTCCACAGAAACTTTATTTATTTTTTTATTTAAATTTTTTTTAATTAGTATTAATATTAGTGCCAGGGGTGCTTAACCACTGAGCCACATCCCCAGCACTTTTTATTTTTTTATTTATGTTTTTGGTGGTGCTGAGGATTGAACCCAGGGACTTGTACATGCTAAGTGAGCACTCTGCTAGCTGAGCTATATCCCCAGCCCTAAATTTCAGTATTACAAATAATTGTGTAAATTGGTCAATTTACTGAAAAATAAAGAAATGGAGAACAAAGAAAAAAATTACACCAAAACCATTTTTAGATTAAAAAATTGAGCTAACTTTATGTCTATCCTGAAAAAAAAAATCAAGCTATTTCCCATTACACTAAAAAATAATGCTTGATATTAAACTTAATATATGAGCAGGCATTTGTGTTCTTATAATTTAGTGTCATTAATTTTAAATTAAAATATTTAAATAAGAATACTTCTTAATGATTTCTTTCTGATTGCCTTATTGAAAGTACTATATTTCCCAGTTTATTAGAATTTATTTTAATGCCTTATTACCTATCTGTTATCAAATTCTTATAGATTTTTATTTTGTGTTCTCACTAAAGAAGAATGCCACTGGGACTTCATTTGCATAACAACAACTTAAATCCTCCTAAAGAAAGAGAAGAGAGATTTTGGTCTGTCAGTCAAGCCTTGAAGGTACTGATATTAAATGGCTTTATAAGCAGAGACAGGAAACAAAACAAGCAAAACTAATAACTACCAGGATTCAGAATCCTTCTAGAATATATGAAAATTGTCTTCTGTAGTATAAAAGGAAATAATGTATTTGTGCCTCCGAAAAAGAAGAAAAAAAAATGTTCCTGTTAGGTCACTCACTTTAGTTTAAAAAATAGCTTTAATATAAATTATGTAAGATATTGCTTTAATTTGATTTTATTATTTGGTTTAGCCTATACAGAATGAAAACTTACATTTAATGAGACAATTCTTGGTAATAATAGTGGACATTTTCTATTTTTAACATGCTAAATAAAAATAGAGACATCTTATTATAGGTACTTTTATGCATGTATATATAAAATGTTGAAAATATGGAAATCTTGACAGGTTGATATGGTAGCCTCATTTTAACACTAACTCTCCTCATAGAGGATTATGAACTTACATAAGAGCCTACTTTATAGGTAGCCTCACTTGGTTTTGAACTTGGGTTTTTCTGAATTCAAAGTTCATGACATTTCCACTGTGTCAAACCACACCGAAGCAACCAATATGTTCTCAAAGTAATAAGCACCATGAAAAAAGGTAGCATTGAAGTATTCACAAAGAATTAAAGCAAGACCCTAGGCTGATGACTGTGATGTCTGTGATTGCTGAACTATTGATCATGCAGTCATTTTACTCCCTCTTTTCTTGGGAACATGAAATATCATTAATATAAAGAATTTCAACTGACTATATGAGCTTTTCATTACCCAGACATTTTCTGTGTGGAAACCATGAGTCCCAGGTCATACTCTCTTGTTCCTGTGCATATTCTATTGCAAGGCCAATCTTACACTTTCTTTTAAAAATAACACAATTACTTTAAAATGACTTAAACTTATAATGATCATTATGGTGAACTTTTGACATGTCAAAAATGATGCATTTAGAAATATTTTTAGAAAGGACCAATACCAAACAATAGTCAATTCCTTAGATTTGAAGGCTGATGTATCAAACTGAAAGGATCCAATATTAGTTTCCTTCTCAAAGAGTTGCTAAGTGGGGGAAAAAAAAACCAAAAACTTAATTCCACATTATAACCTGAAATTGAACCTCCTTGCATCTCTTTCGATTTCTTTTTGTTTTTGTCTGTCTCCATCTGTCCGTATGCTACACATGCACACATACATGTGCAAAAACACCCCAGCATCTTTCCAGCTTTAACTTCCCCATACAGTCTTCTACTTAAAAAGGCACTATTTCTTTTGAGCCTTCCTATGAAAAATTTTTTTTAAAAAATGAGTTTAACATTATGAAATCAGATGCCACAACAAACTCTAGCATTACTATTCCAGGAAGGAGATCTGCAGAACTTGATTGTAAATCCTGGTTTAGAGTGAAATTGAATCTTATAGTTAAATGAGTTTTTCTAAAGCAAAAATACAAAATTAAAGTCTTGCATCAAAATTCAAAAATTTGTGAAGGGCTTCTGAATATCACTGTTAAATCTGTATAAAACTGTTGATTTTATATTATTAGTTCATTTAGGAAATGTGATTAAATAAAATAAGGAAGAAAACACTAGGAAAGTATATAAGTAAAACAGTTTTACTTATTTTTTTAATAATCATGATAATAAAATAAAAACATACAGCAGTAGGGCATTTCAGAAGCTTCGATATAAGGGTAAACTAGTGAAGATTCAAAATTTCAATCAAAATAAAATTAAATAAAAATAAGTTTTTAAATTATACTTTAGAAAACTTTAAAACAATACTCTGGGGGTAGAACAACTTCAAAAAGTAAAGGAGGATTTATGGTCTTTCCTTAGATATGAATTCAGAATAGAAAGAGGGGACTTGTGATATGGTTCAGGTATAAATTGACCCCTAAAAGCTAATGTGTGAGACTATACAAGAAAGTTCAGAGGTGAAATAATTGGGTTATCAGAGTTTTAACCTGATCAGTACATTGCTCAGTGATAGGGATTAACTGAGTGCTAACTGTAGGCAGGTAGGGTGTGACTGAAGGAGGTAGGTCTCTGGCTTTTGGGGTATATCTTTTGTCCCTGCTGATACCAGCTTAGATTCTCTCTGCTTTCTGATGGTCATGTGCTGAGCTGCTTCTCTCTCCTACATCTTTCTGGCATGATGTTCTGCCTCACCTTGGACTAGAGCAATGCAGTTGGCCATCTATGGACTGAGACCTCTGAAACCGTGAGCCCGAAATAAACTTTCCCTCCTCTAAATTTGTCCTCTCAGTTTTTTTTTTGTTTTTTTTTTTTTTTGGTAAACGGCAAAAAAGCTAATGAAAATATGGATTTAGTCTGGAAAATTACATATATTTAAAAGGTAAATCATCCAATTAGAAGGTTTTCAAAGAGTCTACTAAATAAATAATAAGATTTGGGAAAGAGGAACTGAATCATAAAATATATAAATATGGCAAACATGTTTCAAAGATTCTCTGAAACTCCGTGGTTCTTATTCAAAACCTTAAACCAAGGATGTATAGTCTCCTTAACTGGACATTACAGTAATACACAGAAGACCTTGCTCAATGTGGTATTCATATGGATATGTCTATGAGTGATCTTATGTTAGTTTCTTATTGTTGCTATAAAAATTGCCCAAACTTAATGCTTTATAAAAGCATAAATTTAATATCTTGTATATCAGGAAATCAGGAATGCAAAATCAGCCTCACAAGACTACATCAAAATGTCACCAGGACTGGTTTATATTGGGCCCTTCTAAATAATACAAAGTAACCTTCCCATCTTATGGTCCTTACCTTTATACATTTGCAAAACTCCTTGTCTTCTATGTAAAATAACATTTAAAGATTTTGCAAATCAGGATGTGAACATCTTTGAGATTGAATTATTTTGTCTCCCACAGTTCTACAGATGCTTTCTAACCAGTCTAGAAGTGATTAAAAAAAAAAAAAAAACTTCTAGGAAAATCAATTATTGTACTATTTTTGCAATACAGATAAAAGAAGAATGTTATCTAAAGATACATTATAAATGATTCAAAATGACTTGAGACTAATCACTAAAAGAATTGCTAGAGGAATTGTGGTATTAGCATATTTATTATGCAGTTAGTATCAAATTTTTCTGAAATAACAATGTTTTTATTTTTGACTAACCAAGATGACATAATCCAATTTCACGGATTATAGAAGCCAACAGGGCCCTTAAATAATCTGAAAATACTCCTTCCACAATGTTCTATCAATATACATGGAAAATTATCCATGTTCTAATGTTATCTCAACAATATATCCTGTATCAAGGATGCATTGTCTGTAATCATCTGTGCCTTAATTCTGTGGCAAAGGTTTACCTTTGTCACAAGTCAATCCAGAGACCCATTTGTAATTTAGCTAAATCAATCCAGGCATTTTTAGATCTTGAACTACAATGACCTTTATGTATGATGTTACTGAATGTAGTAAAATCCCTGTTGCTAATGGAGAGTCCCTAACATTTTCCTGGCACTTAACTGTTAATTTTTTTTTTCTTATAATACAATCCACCAATCTATACTCTAATTCCAGGCATATCATTATTTATCTGATCAGGGAGATGCTCATAATAATATTATTGTAGTTTATGCACTGTCTCTGTCAGGAATGGAGCTTTTGCAAACTGCTATAATTATGCAAATCCTGACTTAATCTCATTTCTTAATGGACCTTAACTTAAAATGATGAACAGATTTACTAGCTTTGCAATAACTACTTCAGTTTTCTTTTAAGTATTGAATCTGTTATCAAATTCCAAATTAACCCAAGTGACCAAACTTATGGTTTTTCTGGAGCATTACAAAGTCCTAAAATATGACACTAAATAAAATATACCCCAATATTCATGAAGTTATGCAGTTCATGATTTTGTAATGCTTTGGAAACAACATTATTATTTAATCTCTTCAAGTATCAAGTTAAAAAATGAAAAAAAAAACAATTTAATAATTTGATACTTCAATGCTTCTCACAGAAATATTGCACAGAAAAAGATAGTGTACCCCAGTAAAATATGTACTATGGAGTGTTGGAAAAATAGTATAACAAATTGTGCTAAACAAGCTGTTGTGAGTAAAGTTTTTTTGCAAAGACATATTCACAGAGGCATTCACTAGATTTCATTATGATGAACAATCATCTCAGAATCCTAAGTCTTAAGAAATACTAGGAAAAATCAAGTTTTCAGGTCAAAGAGAAAATAGCAAGCCAGATATTGGATATCACTAATCATCAATGAAATACAAATAAAACCACAAAAATACCATCTCCTCCAAGAAAGAATAGCTCTTTTCATGAAAGCACAAAGCAATAAATATTAGTAAGGATAGGAAAAAGGGAAATGTTTATTTTTTGTTAGTAGTAATGTAAATGAATACAACCATCTGTGTTCATTTCTTTTTCTCGTCTTTGTACACTATCTAACATTTCCAGCATGGCATTAAACAGAATAGCTAAGCGAGACCATCTTTGCTTTTATACTCTTATTAATTGTAAAATACCTACCTCTTAGCACAACTGATATTAGTATATTTTTTTGGAAGATCTTTATCACTTTAGGAAATCTCATTCTATTCCAAGTTTTTTTTCATGAATGTGTGTTTAACTTTGTCAAATATTTCCAATGAATAATTGCTACAATCACAAGGATATTCTTCTTTAAGCTATTGATAAAATATGTTTTATTTAAAATATCAAAATGTTGAACTCATCCAGGAGTAAACAAAGAAGAGTGATGCCATCTCTGGGAGTATAATATCAATGATCTCTGCAAAAAATGATCTCTCATTTTGTACGGCCTAATAAAAAGAGGTAGGAAAGGCATAAAAAAAATTAAAAATCTTAGAGATTATGTGTAATAGAATATCACTTGGATGTAACATGGCTAAACAGAATTGTATGAACCATTGCTAAAATTTCATCAGGATTAATACAAGTAAAGGGGTGTTCTTTCTAAGCTGAAGAAAGTATTTTTAGGGAATTTATTTTATGAACACATTTGCAAATCTTGGGACACAGTTGTGGATCACCTTCTTTCAGTTCTTATAGAAATTTGGGTTTTCATTTTTGTATAGTAGTTTCATGATGATTGCAATCCAGAGACTCAAAGGCCTCCTGGAAGCTGCTTCTAAAAACAATGCCTAAGAAAAAGAAGCTGATGAAATCACATTGACCAACAAAATCAGTTCTCTTCAAATCAAAGCTTTTCTTTCAGGAGTGTCAAATAAAATTATGAGACTCTTTGATTGCTTATTCTAGAACTTTAGCTGGGTATGACCAACAATAGGATGGAAAGATCAAGAATACTGAGCAGAAGTTTCCAAACTAAAGAAAAGAGAATACTGAGTGTTTATTTTGTTCATAGTTACAAGGATTTACAATGTGATCAGGCATAGTGGGAGGGACAGAAGAGAGAGCGAGCGAGATTTATACTAGTTGTAATCAATCAGTAGACATTTCCCATAGTGAACATACCTCTGAAAGTAAGCCAATCAGCAGCAACCCTATATTTCTGATTCTAAGCCAAGAAGAAGCAGCCTTACATTATTAAATCCACCTCCCTGACAAGAAACATCCAATTTCTAAATAGTCCTGCTTCTTTTAATACCTAAATATATTCATCCCTAAGTGATATACAGTAGATCAGATTTTATTTAGTTTGAAGAATCTGTGCATTGAAACTACATTTCTTTCTTGCTTAGCAAGCAATAAATTTATTTGCTTGCTTCAGACATAAGTAGTAGCCTATTATTTTGACATGATAAAGGATATCATAATGTTAACAATATTCCCATCTAAAGCAGGGACAATTGTTTATACAAAACAGAGATGCACCTAAGTCACCATAAAGAAAAATGAGTTTATTACATAATACTCATGGTCTAGAAATAAAACTGAGCCATTAACTGTACAACTCAGAAGCAAAATCTGCCCTTTTCTTATGTCATTCATGCTTCATTAGATGATGAACTCTTGTTTTATTCTACATAACTTATGCTGCATTTTTACCTGGTTAACAAGAACTATACATATGCTATGATTTTTTTCTGCTATTTCTCAATTTCATTTATATATGATGAGGCATTTTCTTAACATGTCGTTCACTAAACTTCATGGTATTCATTTACAAAATACTGACTAAAATTCTAATTGGATGATCAAGTCAATATTGGCTTTATAAAATCAAAAAGTCATCATTATATTTAGTCCCACAAGTGTCTCTTTTTCATTGAGACAATTCACAATATGGAATTTGTTTGCCTCTGACCATCTATCAACATCTTTTAGTACTTTAGTCTGCATGTAGCCTTTTAAAAAAGATCATGCACTATTTGTTTTTCTTTTCTTTTCTTTTTTTTTTTTTGGTGCTTAGCTTTTTCAGTTATTGATATACCCTAGAGATTAGTGCTCTATCTGATGTGTGAGGGGTGAAGATTTGCTCCTAAGCTATAGGCTCTCTATTCACCACAAAGATTATTTCTGTTGCTGAGAAGAAACATTTTAGTTTAAGTCCATCCCATTTATTGGTTCTTGATTTTAATTCTTGCACCAAAGGAGTCTCATTAAGGAAGTTGGGGGCCTAATTAGGGCCTAATTTTTCTATTAGATGCAGGGTCTCTGGTTTTATTCCTAAGTCTTTGATTCATTTTGAATTTTGTGCATGGTGAGAGTTAGGGGTTTCATTTCATTTTGTTGCATATGGATTTCCAGTGTTATCAGCACCATCTGTTGAAGAGGCTATCTTTTCTCCAGTGCATGTTTTTGGCACTTTTGTCTAATATAAGATAGTTGTAGTTTTGTGGGTTAGTCTCTGTGTCCTCTATTCTGTACCATTGATCTACCAGTCTGTTTTGGTGCCAATAACATGAGGTTTTTTATTACTATTGTTCTGTAATATAGTTTAAGTTCTGGTATAGTGATGCCATCTGTTTCACTCTTCCTGCTAAGGATTGTTTTAGCTATTCTGGGTCTCTTATTTTTCCAGATGAATTTCATGACTGCTTTTTCTATTTCTATGAGGAATGTCATTGGGATTTTGAAACACCAAAAAACAATTAACCCAATCAATATATAACTGGACCAAGGACCTGAACAGACACTTCTGAAAAGATGATATATAATCAACCAACATATATATGAAAAAAATGTTCATCATCACTAGCAATTAGAGAAATGCAAATCAAAACCACTCTAAGATTTCATTTCACTCCAGTCAGAATGGCAGCTATTATGAAGACAAACAACAATAAGTGCTGGAGAGGATGTGGGGAGAAAGGTACACTCATACACTGCTGGTGGGACTGCAAATTTGTGCAGCCAATATGGAAAGCAGTATGGAGATTTCTTGAAAAATTAGGAACGGAACCACCATTTGACCCATCTATCCCTCTCTTTGATCTATACCCAAATGACTTAAGAACAGCATACTACAGGGAAACAGCCACATCAATGTTTATAGCAGCACAATTCACAAAAGCTAAACTGTGGAATCAAATTTGACGTCCCTTAGTAGATGAATAGATAAAAAAAATCTGGTATATATACACAATGGAATATTACTCAGCAATAAAAGAGAATAAAATCATGGAATTTGCAGGTAAATGAATGGAGTTAGAGAAGATAATGCTAAGTTAATTTAGCCAATCCCCCCAAAAAAAAAACAATTGCTGAATGTTTTCTTTGATATAGGGAGGCTGATTCATTATGGGATAGGGAGAGGAAGCATGGGGGGAATAGACAAACTCTAGATAGGGCAGAGGGGTGTGCGGGGAAGGGAGGTGGCATTGGGTTATAAATGATGGTGGAATGTGATGATAATTATTATCCAAAGTACATGTATGAAGACATGAATTGGTGTGAGTATACTTTGTATACAACCAGAGATATGAAAAAATGTGGTCTATATGTGTAATAATAATTGTAATGCATTCCACTGTCATATATAAATAAAATAAAAAATTAAATAAAAAATGGGGAAAAGGGAAAAAAATCATGCACTAAATATGAAATCTTTCTTCCACATATTCATAGAGAGTCAATTTTATAAATGGAAAGTCTGATTACACTCAAATTTTATTATGTAGTTATGTTTTAAAGCAACTCTGATATGCATTTTCATTTAAATATAAAACTATGGATCATATGTATAGTGTGGTTTGGGCAGTCCTTGTTTGCATGATTTTTCATTTTTTTTTTCTTTCTTTTATGTACTGGGATTGAATTCAGAGGAACTTTACCACTGAGCCCTATTCCCAGTTTTATCTGTCTATCTATCTATCATTGATCCATTTATTTTTATTTTGAAACATGGTTTCATTAAGTTACTTAGAACCTCACTACTTTACTGAGGCTGGCTTCAAACTTGAGATCCTCCTGCCTCAGCCTCCCAAGTTGCTGGGGTTATAGGCATTTGCCAATGCATTCAGCTTTCCAAAATTATTTCAAATAGTGCTCCCTTTTCATTCAAAAAATATCTCAGTTGGAAACTTTTAATAAACAGCACTGCTAACTTCTTTCCTGCCATAAATAACTAGAAAATTGGATAGTGTACATTAAGGCATGGTCTTTGGATATTATATAATAGGCTTATGTGACTGTGGTACCTGAAAAAAATCTGGAAGGAAACTAAGTTGAGTCCTCAAAAGACAACTTCCTCATCACTGTGCAGAGACAAAAAAGTATCAAAAACCAAAACATCATGGATAGAGCCTATCTATCTCAGTCAGCTAAGGAACTAGGTATTAGAGTTTGGGACGCTTTGCATACCTGTAATTTGGGACAGATTAACAGAAAATATGGAGTGATACAGATCAAAAACCTACAGTACTCTACATAAGGATCCCCTTAAATAATTTGCTCAATATTAAACCCCAACTACACAGAAAATTTCATAAGTCCATGCACTGTACAATGCTACATAAGTGAAAAGTTTCTTTGTCACAGAAGGGAGATATTCAAGTTCTATCCAGCCTGAGCAAAGAGTATGCACTCGATATCTGGGACACTTACAGTCTCTGACAGCACAGAAGCATCACTCTTTGGAAATAAGGCTAAACTAGCCTTCAGGTACAAATTGCTCTTGCACTCTCCTATAGTATATCCACTGAAGATTAATTCTTCTCAACCTGGTATGATTTTGTTCCCCTGAAAATTGTCTGCAAATGCTTGGAGACATTTTTCTTGTCACAAATTGTATGGGGTATACTGTTGCCATCTAAGTGGTAAAGGCTGAAGAAGCTGCTAAACATCCTATAGTAAATAACACTGAAAACAAAGAGGGATTCACACCAAGATATCAATGATACTTCTTTTGATAAGCCTTATGCATACTAAATATTCCATACTAATGGTACAAGTGTGGAATCTTCACCCCAAATGTTTTGTTTGTCTAATTGAGAGTAAAACTTAAAATCATTATAAAAAAAGACACCTCTTAGTTTTTAAATTTTAAGATATTTGTGTTTGTAAAACCACAGCCCTTATATTTTCTAGGTGCTAGTTTGAAACATAAATAAGGGAGTTTTCTTAAAACCAGAGATTTGAAAATAACAATAATTAAAGTAGTTTTATCCATACAAGTCACTCAAATTAGTTATGGAAATGAGATGGTCATTGACATTGATATTTTTATTAAAGTAAAGCTCAATTAAAATGTCTACAATAATTATTATAACCAAAACAATAATTACATCTTATATGACTGTTTTAGTCAGCTTTTATGTTGCTATGACTAAATGACCAGACCAGCACAACAATAGAAGAGAAATAGTTTATTTGAGGGCTCACGGTTTCAGAGGTCTTAATCCACAGACAATACACTCTATTACTTGGGGCTCAAGGTGAGGCAGGACATCATGGCAGAAAAGTGTGGTGGAGGGAAACAGCTCACATCATGCAATGATCAGGAAGCAGAGAGAGATCTCTACTTGTCAAAGCTACAACTAATTCCTTCCTCCTCCAGCCACACCCTACTACTTCAGTTACCATTCAGTTAATCCCTATCAATGTATTAATTTACTGATTAGGTTAAAACTCTCAAAAACCCTATCATTCTCCTCTGGACCTTCTTGCATTGGCTCACACATGAGCTTTTGGGGGACACCTCAAATCCCAACCATAATAATGACTATTTTCTAGGATGTACTCTTGTTAGTAATCCACGTGTCTGCCAATTGTTCAAGTGTTGTTGTTTTTTTTTTATGTTCAGAAAAAAAATTGTAGAGATATGAGATAAAAATTATAGAAACTCATTTGCTTGCATGGATATTTGTGAATTATAAAAATATCATTAGAAAAATGCTACAGGTTGCTTCAGAAAAGTGTAGTTCATTTTCACAACCACTGGAAACAGCCTGAAACAATGGTACCAGGGTTACCATTCTAAAGTTAGTATATATAACTGTAAAAAGTGTCCTCATGTAAACAGTACTGCAAATTGGGAGAGTCAATATTTTAAAAATAATTAATGTTTGAACAAGGCAAAATTCATGCACTTTATATTTTTTACTACAACAATGAAAACCCTCAAGAACTGAAAGACCTCAGTCCCATAAGTTTTCTCACTGGTTGGAGAATAATTTCAATAAGAAGCTAGAACAGAGCTAGAAAAACTTCTCAACTACCATCTCTACTCGGCAGGAAGTTGGTTATAAATTTCGCAGTTTCAATGAGGAGCAAAAATTAAGGCAGGCAAACAGAAGTATTGAAAAGCTATACATGTAAATAACTAAATATTGCTACATGATAAATTGCTCTTGACATTCGTTTTTGTTCACTTAGTGGATTATGTTTGTTTTGTTTTAAGAAATCTGATGCTTTCAACAAAATATTTTAAAAGAAAAGCATGTATAAGTCAGTACATTATAAAACTATATACATAAAATATTTAACAAAGCATAAAATAGCATGCAGTTATAATTAAAATGAAGCTTTTTATTATAAAGTTACATATAAATTATTCATCACAAGTATGCTCCTTTTATTTTTATATCAACACCAAAAGGTAAAATATTTATTTTGATTTGTTTTAAAAAACAAGTCCATTTTTTCCAATTGTCTAAGTCCAATATTTTCTTTTGTTTTAGTTTTGTTTTTTTGTTTGCTTTTCTGTAGCTTCTTGCATGTATTTTTAAATAAAAATTAATAGAGCTAGATTCTTTTAAGTATGATAAATCACAGATCATCATCAAAAAACTAGTGTTAAGTTTTTATGTAATTTATTCTAAATGCAGGCTCATACACTGTACCCCCAACTAGTGTCTGATTTTTTTATTGATATGGAAGCCTCTTCTCTCCAGTCTAATCAGATCTCACAAATACACATCAAACCCAGGTCATGAAAATGTGAGATTCATTCTCTTAGCAAAACTATTAAACTCAGTTAAAATGACCATATCTTAAACTTTTGCCTGAAAACCCTACCTCTGAACCTTGCTGCATTGGGGGGGCATATTTTCAATACACAGACTTTAAAGGAATATTCCAGATCTTAACCACAAAACTTGCCTAACCTGCATACCTTGTTGTGTTGAGCCAAGGATAATGACAAAGTATCACAGTATCTTTTCAGAGGGCTGTAGGCATGCATATAGTTATATTCTTCTTACATTTTTAACTTTTGAACAAACTTCTAAAACAAGACAGTTTAGAATAAAAACCTAAATAAATAAATACATACTGGGTTTAAGAAATTTTCAATAAGGCATGTGTGCTAGTACATGCCTGTCATCCTGGAGACTCAGGAGGTTGAGGCAGAAGGATCATATATTCAAGGGAGGAAATTTAGCAAGACAACATCCTTACCTTCCCAATGAAATTTTCATATGATTACCCAATTAATAACATTTGATGCATTTTTTTCCTAAAGAAATATAAGTTTCCTAGTTTTAAAGACTCCTAACAAGGTTCAGATAATGTTTGCACCTTTATTTCCACAGACTTTCTTTCTAACAGAATGAGAACACATGTCATCTTAGGTTTGAGTCCTTAAATGTGCACAAAAAAGATGATGTGTTTGTATATGGGTTTCACAAAATATCACATTTGGAACAGAATTTGTTTTTGCAGTAATGATAAGAGCACAGCAGCATGCAGATTCCTGAGAAAGTAATGGTGGAAGTGCCAATGAAAACTCCAACTTCATTTGTGAGCAACAACAGCGTGCCCGCAGAGAAGGCATCCACAGTCCACTGATAGTATAGTTGCTGCATAATACACACAGGTTTTGGCATGCCTATGGATGAAGTTCTAGTCATTGATACTTCCATTTCTTATAAAGAAATATGTTGGTAGAAATTATTGAAAACAAATCAATGAGTAGACGAAAATTTTTAATGGTCATAAATGGAGAGAAAAAAATATAGGTGATATAGGCACAGATATAAAGATTGTGGGTATGTGTGTTTCAGAGAGAAAAAGAGAGAACTAGGGAGAGACAAACAGACAGATACCAGCGTGTAAATGTTAAACCAGTGAGGCACCCTCTATATTACCTGATGCCAACTTTCAGTAATAAAGCTGTTGGGCTTCTAGAAGTGCAATTTCCCCAATGCCCAGCTAAGACATGGCCATGGAAGGGGAGCCAAAGAACAAAAGCTGTTTCTACAGGGCAGAAGTTGGGGTTTCAAGACAGAGTGACCATGGCACATGGCATATGGCACAGATAAAACGTTAGATCTATTGGAGGTCTTACATAAAGTATGTTCTCAAACTTGAGAGACAGTAATGGGAAGTGTTTTCTTTCCTCTTGGAAATGAAGGAGAGTGCAGTGTACTCTGGTTGTTTTGCAGAATTTCCTGTAAGCTTGAGGAAAGTAGACCTGTGGACCCGGATGATGGACATCTCAAAAGGAAAATGGAAATTTTGAGACATAACTCTTACTGAGCTGTGATTAGATACCTATTCACCTTTGAAGTTTTACTTGTCAAATATTATTATTCAATAAGCTAATTTTATTGCTTTCTACAGCTTTACAAATTCAAGAATTTTAAGGGATACACATATTATTCAATATGTATATTAATATATTTGGGAGAGGTATCTAAATAGGCCTCACAGCCCTTAGACACATTGTTTTAAAAACACATTTATCCATCCTTCTCTTATTTTCTATTTGATTATATATGCATTTTACACATCTATATGTCTATTTCTGTGTATCTCAGTGCTTCATAAGGATTATTTAAATATTTTTGCTGAGTCTCATGAAGGCACTTACTTCTTCACTTATGCCTCAGATTTCTGCTTTAAACATTATACTTCTTTCAAATGATTTCTCATTTGGAGCAAAAGGAAATGTAACTAAAACTATGTATGTAAGTGAAATCCCACTACTATGTACAATTGTAATGCACCAATAAAAATTAAACTAAAAAAAAAAAAAGAAAGTGGATATTCTTGAATGGAAAATTAAGCTTTATGGGGGATTTTACATGTGCCACGTGATTGGAGTTTCAATCCAATTTGAAATTTATATGGGAGATGGTGACATCTGACACATATAGCCTCAGTTTTTCCCTTTGCAATTTCTGTGCTTTTGCTCCAGAATTCTGTTGTGACTACTGTATTTATGTCTAACATCTCTGCAGGTTGCTTCAAAAAATACATACTGCTACCCAGATTAATTATTTTGGTAATAATGCATTTTCCAGTTTTTATTTTTCCATTAACTCTATCAGGGTATATTTTGAAACAACAAGATGGACAAAATTCCAAAGTACACCTTTGTGAGTGCTGAGGAATATATGAAACCTCCAAGAAACCCCATGTCAGTTTCACTGCCCCTACAAGTTTTTGCACTGGGCCACACTCATGATGAGCAACTACTGGCACTCATGTCCTCATAGATTGTTTTATCCTGTTCTAGAATTCTGTAAGAATAGAATCATACATTTTGTATTATTTTGACTCTGGTTAGTTTTGATACACACAACACCTGTGAGATACAATGATGCCCTTGCCTTTTGATTGTGGTTCTGCATAAAAAGTTAATATGATACACAATGCAATATTACTCAGCAATAACAGAGAATAAAATCATGGCATTTGTAGGTAAATGGATGGGTTAGTGAAGATAAAGCTAAGTGAAGTTAGCCAATCCCAAAAATCTAAATGACAAAAGTTTTCTCTGATATAAGGAGGTTGATTCATAGTGGGGTGGGTAGAGGGAGTGTGGGAGGAATGGACAAACTCTAGATAGGGTAGAGGGGTGGGAGGGGAAGGGAAGGCGCATGGGGTTAGAAATGATGGTGGAATGGAATGGATATTATTATACAAAGTACATGTATGAAGACACAAATTGTTATGAATATACTTTGTATAAACCAGAGATATGAAAAATTGTGCTCTATATGTGTAATAAGAATTGTAATGCATTTTGCTGTCATATATAAATTAAAAAAATAATTAAAAAGTTAATATGAACATTTGCACACATGTCTTTCAATGGTTTATATTTGTATTTCTCATGAGACATAAATATATGGAAGTGTACTTTATGATTCATAAAATTTATCTATTTAAATCTCCATTGCTAAACTGTTTGGCCAAGTGGTTTGATTCATAAAAATTATCTATTTAAATCTCCATTGCTAAACTGTTTGGCCAAGTGGTTTAATTCATAAAAATTATCTATTTAAATCTCCATTGCTAAACTGTTTGGCCAAGTGGTTATAGTCTTCAGTTCTCCCCTGAAATATATGAGAGATTGCCTATTGCTCCATAACTTTATCAGAAATTTGGAATGTAAGCTTTTTTTTTTAGCTATTCTATTTGGTGTGAAATGGCATTGTACTGTAGATTGAATCTGCATTTCCTTAATGACAAATATTAAATGGTTTTTAAAAATTTTATTAACCAGGTTTATAAATTTTCTTAGTGAATGGTTTATTCAAGTCTTTTCTTATGCATTTTCTTTTTATGGTTAATTGCCTACTTTTGTTGGTGTGTATGAGTTTATATTTGTCACATACACACAAATTAAAACAAACAACACTGCCTGATTCCAATATCTATATTTCACTTGAACAATCATAAATAGCTAAATTATTAACTGATATTGAAATGATTGTTCTGTATTTCAGAATAGAAGATTGCATGATATTTTCTATCAAGGCCTAGATATATATCTTTATATTAAGTAGCATAGAATAGCAAAAGATGATTTTTATTAGGGGTATCAATTGAATTTCATATTCTTAGGGAGCTATTTCATTAGACATTGATTCTTATATATATATATATATATATATATATATATATATATATATATATATATATATATATATATATATATATATATATATTGTTCTTGACAAAGTGAAGAACAAACAAACATTGTTTTTATGGGAGGGAGAAGAGTCTGTAGTGTTTGAAAATCAGATATTCTATGCTCATTTGTATCTTTTTACACTGCTACAATTCTCCAAGTCTCTAGAGTAATGTTTTTAAAATAAGCCTTTAGTTTTTGGTATAAAGGAACACCTGTTTTTCTTTTTTATAATTCACAACCAGCTGCCATCACACAATCAATTTTTGTGGGAGAAGCTCACTGCTGAGGAAGCCAACTTTGATATAATGGAATGGGTTGAAAAATTTTTTCCAGCTAAATGCAATTTCAATACACCTATTGCCCACTGGCTGGGAAATTCTAGTATTTTATATTTACTTGTTTAAGCAGGAAAGTTGCCATGGTAGACAAACTATTCTCAATGTAAAGCTAAATAATTATATGTTAATGATAAATTGTTATAAAGTAAATGATAATTTGAAGCAAACACACATTTTCTATAGCATGACTTGGCTGGAGGAATATGTGATGTGAATCATTGGCAAATCACAATACTAAGCTATTTAAAGCTACTTTTTAATAGAAAATCTTGTAAGACAACTCAGACTAACATCCCTTATATTTTGAAAAATTAATCATAAGAAAGTATTTGATATAATTATATCCTCAGGTAATTAATCTTTTTAATTTTCTTTACTTTTTTAGAGTAACATATTTTGGGGAGCAGCAGATGGATTATGGATCTTTGAACTGCCCAAAGAAACCACCCTTGAGAATTTCTTGGTGCTGATCCCAAAGTGCCTAAGTTGCATAGTGATGCACTCTTAAAGGATCATTCCTTGGAATTTTTTTAGTTCATAACCTTGGGTTCAAACATTTGCTGCCCAGAGGTAGAGAATTATGAGTGCAAGCTGATATCTAAAGCTGTTATAGATTTTAATGAGTTTGGGGCCTTTATCTATCCATGACACCATCAACACAACCACGGCCATAAATGTACCCATCTTTTCCCCATGTTTCTTTCTGTCCCCTTTATTATTACTGTTTCTTGATTCTCTTTTTTGTAGCAAGAACATTTACTATAAAGTGTATCTTTTTAACAAAATCTAAGGATACAGTCCAATATTGGTTAGCAATGGGTACTGTGTTGTAAAATAGTTCTTCAGAACTTATTTATCTTTGTAACTGAAACATCATATACTTTGTCAATCCCATCCCAATTCCCCAAACAAAAATGTTATGACTTTTTAAATCTTAAATTAATTTATCAAATCATTGAGATTGTTTTACATGTTAAATATTTTCATATTTGTTTAGAATAGAAAAATGGTATGTTTATTTCTGTCTTATATATAATCTTCCACCTGAAGCATAAGTAATAATGAGGGTTGTAAGTATACCAACAATTTCTTTGAATCCTCTTTCAATTTCTAGCATAGAATTGTATGCAGAATAAATGGCCCAATAATAATACAGATTACTGTTCAAAGGAAAAATTCAATTCTGTCCTTGCTTAAAAGGAAACATTATATATGTTATATATAATGGTCCAAGCCTATATATATATATATATATATATATATATATATATATATATATATATATATAACATATATAATGTTTCCTTTTAAGCAAGGACAGAATTGAATTTTTGCTTTGAACAGTAATCCTTATTATATATATATATATATATATATATATATATATATATATATATATATATATATATATATAGGCTTGGACCTTCAATAAAACAAACAAAACTATTAGAACTTTTCATGGGTTTTTCTAATTCTTTGGCTTTGTTTCAATAATATCTTTCATTATAATTTGCTAATATTTAAATTAACAAATATCAAATGGCATCAGAACCATTTATTGTAACTAGTTTTTATATAATTTTATTTTGTTTTTTATTTTTGGTACTGTGGATTAAAGTCAAGGGCATTAAACCACTGAACCACATTTCTATTCCTACGTATTTTAGAGACAGGATTTCTGAGTTGCTTTGAGCCTCGCTTTTGCTGAGGCTGGATTTGAACTCACAATCCTCCTGCTTCAGCCTTCCAAATGGTTGGAATTAAAGGTGTGTGCCATCATGCCTGACATCTTTAAATTACTTTAAATACCACCTAGTAAATCTTATTTGTAATCCTCCCTTTTCCAAATTTTGTAGTATATTTAAAGTTTCAAAATGCTATCATTTTCCATATGATGAAGACTGAAGTTTTAAAGCAGTGAAGCATTCAAACTTAGTAAAACAACACACAGATATACATAAACACATGCACACACTCATGTATACACACAAATATAAGCAAGAAAGAAGTGAAATGTTTATATATTTTTTAAAAAATTGATATGTGCCCCCATTAACTTTAAAAAATGTGCAAACATACACATACACGTGTATATGAACCCTTTTCAGAGTTCTTAGCAAAAACCCAGTCAACCCCATAATCTTTTAAATTAGCATTTTCTCATTCCTGTGTATGTACTACCACTATTGCATAAACCAGCCTTATACCAGTGTCCCATCACAATCAAGCACCAGTGGAATCTTGACAATCATGATTATACTGAATGTTAGAGATTTTACACACCCAGTTTATAATTTAACAATGTTTATATAATTACTGGTTAGCTCTCAGATATTATTCAATGTAACCTTGAGAGTATTAGTTTTAGGACATAGATGAGTTTCTTTCAAAATCTTGAGTCTGAAGAGTGTGTCATATATAATTTGTATTAGCATGGGATCTCAGGAAATGAGAATACTCAAGTAGAGGGACAGACAAAATGAAGAAATGTTGAGTTATCTAGCTGTACATCACTAGGAACAAGTGGTCGTTGAGCAAGTGACGTGCTAATGAGCCAAGTTGAATATGTTCTTTTCCCCTAGAAACAAAAGATACATTTATACTATCTCTCAACTACATTTACCTGATTGACTGTACTGGGTATTAACTACCAAACACTTCCATGTTTGTAGATGCGTTAGGATATATGAGTATGTTTTATGTCATACCATGTGGTGGTTACAGACATATTTTAAGAAAGAGAGAACTATGCTTATCACAGCTAACATGAAATACTCTCGATACACCTCTGTTTACCATATCAACATGTGAATTTTTGTCTTGAAACAGGAATTGAAGCAAAAGAAAAGTGTATTACCACATCAGTCACCTTGAAAGACCTAGACTTTTATGAGATAGACAAAATAAGTTGTATTGTTTAAGAAAACTCCAGCTGATGTAGAAAGGGACCAATACTTTTGAAAGGATGCGATATAGTTAACAAAATTTTGTAATGGCTTTATCTGCTAATATCACAGTTCTACTTGGGAGGGCAATATTGATGGTACTAAAATTTTGTCAATGATTAAAAACAAAATATAATTGAATCAATGCTGTCACTCTTAATATTTAGCACAAAAGCTGCTTTCACCAATCATGAAAATACTGATGACTGGTTTTAATGTGTGTAACACCTAATTAGCTACAGAGAGAGTTTTCTTGTGCCATTTAATTATGAATGTTATTATAAAAAATATGAAGTATGGACCAAAGTACCTGAATGCAAACAAATGTTACCAAAGCTATTTTTCCCATATTTTCTACACATGGACCGGGCATTATGCAGACCATTTCATAATTAAATGATGAGAATACACTTGTAAGAAAGCTATAAAATATAAAAATTATTGAGTAAATAAATAAATACTAAAATATCAATCTCATTATTAAATTTCAAACACCATGATGATGTCTGAACCCATTTGAATCAAATGCATGAAAGATGATATGTCATGAGCTTTGTAATGTTTTGAACAACCAATAAAAAAAATATACTGAAAAGGAAATGTATTTTTCATTTGTTCTGAAACATTTTATGTCAGTGATAGAGAGTATTTTCTTTTAGAAACACTGATTATTCTATCTTGAGGTACAGTGTTTTCAAAGGACAAAGGAATAGAAGAAAACAAATCTAGATTTAAATATATATGATACTATAAAAGAATCCCATGCCATAAAATACACGGAAAAAAGGGGAGGAATTACTGTTTGCACAAATAAAATACTAGCATTTTATGGATTAGTGGAGTTTTATGAT
Source organism: Marmota flaviventris (assembly GCF_047511675.1). Classification (NCBI taxonomy): domain Eukaryota; kingdom Metazoa; phylum Chordata; class Mammalia; order Rodentia; family Sciuridae; genus Marmota; species Marmota flaviventris. The sequence goes on from NW_027288344.1 coordinate 1,290,291, forward strand.
ACTGTCTAACGATTTTCTTTGTTTAGCCAGTAAACAACCACGGCAGCACTCATACTTTCCCAGGTCTAAATGGAGGTCTGCTCTATGTGTGGTTTTCCTCCAGTTATTTTATGCACCTCAAGCTTATTAGATTTCATTGTTGAAATTGTAGTTTCTTCAGATTTAACGTGGCCTGTGTCCCCTCAGAACACATCATTTCTTTCATGCTGTGTTTGTATTTAATGACTCTGTCTATACAAAGCCAGTGGTGATTTGGCAACTCCAATTTTTTCTCTTTTATTTATGGTTCAAGAAGTGATCTTGAATGTCTAATTCTACACCAAAGTCGCTTAAATATAAAGAAATTGAAAGCCAGGAAATTTACAGTTTTTTCAAGTTCTCTTTATTGTTCGTTAAATTTATTTTGCCTTATACCAGGATACACTGCTAAAATTAATATTATTAAATTGACAGGCAATCAAATTATCTACATTAACTATATGAACAGAGCAAAATTTAGAAAGTGTCAGATTGTAAATTTATCACAAAATGAATTGAGAGGGAAAGAAAAAGCAGAATCAATTCTTTAGATGTGAAAACAGTATTTATGGACAGATGGAGAATTATAATCTTTATATAGTTCATGGCAAATGATGACCTTTATATATTCATATATTTTTGTTCTGTATATCATAGCACACTAGGACTTTTTAATTCAAAGCCACCTTCTAAATTTTTCTAGTAGCATTTCTTCAATAAATAGATGTCTAAGTATAAAGTAGAAATAAATATTTTCACTGTATTTCATTGCAAATTTAATTTAATTAGTCCAGAAAGAAATAAAAGAATCCAATTTATTCTTTGATTGGAATAAGTACAATTAATTTATATAATATAAGATTATGTTTTCAAATAGAAATAATTGTTCAGTTGAGAAAGATATTGACACATTCTACTAAATATTAACTTTAAAATTATTTTCTATGTCGTGAATTATTAATTGTAAAATGTTTTTAGCCTTAATTAGAAGGATATTGAGCATGTAATACATTTTAGAATGAGGGAACTGTGATTTGAAAAAGGCAAAAAAAAAACCACTAGCAGGTTTTATAAGGTATAGAGGATATAATTTTAATATGGTCATATTGAAAATTCCTTATTTAATTAGAATTAAATTAAAAAAGTTAAAATAAAAAATAAGGAAAATTTCTTATTTAATTGGATCTCCTGTTTTTATTGGAAAAACAGTACTCACTCTAAAACCTGAGGGAGCTACAAATAATTCAAATATACATAAAAAAGCATACATATACTAAGCTCCAACCAAAGAGAAAACTGTGTATGATTCGTATATTGACACATAAGGAAGTCACAGTACAAGGAAAGATACTCATTTAAATAGTGAGAAATAATGGATATATTTAAATAGTGATAAATAAAGGAAAGGCACATGGAGAAAACTGGGGAATTGTGAGTTTTGACTCATGTAAAATTCCCCTTGTTTATAAAAGACATGATTCAAAGCCTGAAGTTGAAAATAGCATAAACTCTTTATGTTCTACATTTTTTCCCTAAATTCCTTGCATAGTTGCCACATGGTTCTGGAGTTAATTTATCTTTTCAAGGTTTATGCCATTTTGCTCCTGTGCATTCTTATTTTTTTACTTTGGGATTCTTATTACATAAAAAAATGGTTCTATAAAATTATAATGCAGTGATTAAAATAATAATAATAATAATAATAATAACAACAACAACAACACCAGTAGAGAAGAGCAAGAGTGTCAGGTCCTGAAGAAGAAGAAGGAAAGAGAAGACGCTGGGAGTGAAATTGATCAAATTATGTTATGTGAATGTGTGAATATGGCAGAATGAATCCCATTATCATGTATAATTATAATTCTCTAATAAAAGTTAAAATATAATATTTTAAGAAGGGTTCCTGGAGCACACAGGCTGCAATTCTGAGCCAGCTGATCTGAAAACTGAGAGGACACCCAACTGCCTACTGGGCAGGTGGTGTATGAAAGGGATGATTCATAGGCCAAGCAAGACAAAACAAGAAGGCTCAGAATTTTATTACCTTACTCAGAACAGCATGAAACTTAAAACTTCTGAGGATCTTATTTGTGGAATTTTCCAATTATTGATATTGAATTGAATTTGATCGTAGGTAAATGAATGCAGAAAGAAAATATCACAGTAAGGAAGGACTACTGAATTTAGTTTAAGAATGAGTCAAATATTTTCAAAATTTATCATTCATTATACCTTCTCAAGGATCAGGGGGAAAATAAACTAATATTTCTAAGTACCCACATTGGAAGCACTGCAAATATTTATTTTCAATGATAACTTTACATTCATTTATTAGTTTTTCTCTTTTTATGTCTATTGTTTTCTTTTTTTTCACATTTTCCTCCCTTCATTTTTCCATATATTCCTTCCATCATTCCTTTTTCTCCTTTTTTTTTCATTCTTTATTTTATAAGAATTCCCTAAATTCTGAGCATGACTATTATTGGCATTTATTTTAAGACTGCTACATAAATAAAAATGTCCAGCTAATTCTGATTTTCAGATGCACGGCAAATAAAATATTAGTACAACCATATTTATTTGTTTTTCTTAATTAGATTTAGTAATCAGGTAACCTCAATTTAGTTAATCTATTAATATGTTTAAGTGAAATAATAACAACAATATAAATTCACAGATTTAGTCACATGTTTTCTTGTCCAACATATCTGAGTTGTTTACAATAGGGAACATTTAAAAGGGTTTAAAGACAGAAGGTTCTGATTTTGATTCATAACTGTGTAATTCTGACCAAATTCCTTTACCTTGCTATACTCATTTTTCTCATTTCAAAAATGGCAGTTACATTATGAAAATCTCCTGAGTCTTGTGAAAATTTAATGACATTGTGTGTAAAGTAACTGGCAAAGGTAGTTTTCATTTGCAAAATGCTCATTTTAAAACAGAAATGAAATTAAATAAAATGAAAATAATCCCCTCAAGGCAAAATAATAACATTTCTCTCTCTTAAAAATATATCAATATATTTCAAAGTCAGAGAAAAGAAAATAAGGCCATTCATTCATTTGTTTATACAGGAAGAAAATCTGTCACAAAAGAGGAAATGAGTTCACATACTGAACCTATACAATAGGATGTCAGATCTAGGAGAGATAAGGGATATTTTGAAAATGTAGTCCATCAAAAATAGACTAACATTAACTAAGGTTTTAAATCTGTCATAAAGTACTGGATTATCAGTAACACTAAGTAACAATTAAGAAAAAAATACATAGAAATAGTGATTGTCAAACACAGAGAAAAACAACTCATTTATGCATTATTACCCAGAGTCTAGTGCAAAGGAAAGATTTTATTATATTAAACTAAGTAAGATTTTATACTACCACCTGTTTTCCAAGAATTGACAATATAGGGTTAGAGAAAAGGAAACATAAATGACCACTATAAAACAATGTAGAAAATATGAACTATAAATGACAGTATTCTTAAATTTACAAGGAAAATTTCTATGGGTATAATCACTGAGATTAGATTGAAAAATCATCCAAAATTAATGGAAGTGAATGGGATAAAGAAGACATATCTCAGGCACAGAGAGATACTGAGTGAAATGTCACTGCCCCATGTACAGGTTGCTACAAGCAAATAAATACCTTTAATTTAAAGTATGGGAAGGCATCAAGAGTTACAATTGTCTATTATGTACAAAGACAGTGAATGACAGTACAGTGTAAATTTTAAGAGCTTGCTACAGTTTGAGCTCATGTATTGAAATTGTGGTCCCCAATGCAGCAAGATTCAGAGGTGGGGCTTTCAGACAAAGCATCATGAGGCTCTAAGTTCCTCCATTAACAGTGGATTGATTCATTGATAGCCAGATAAACTATTGGGAGGCAGGACTCAGTTGGAGGAAGTAGGTCACTTTAGGCATTTATCTTATCCCTGATCTGTCCGTGTCTCTCTCTCTTTCTCTCTCTCTCCTTCTCTCCCTCTCCTTCTCTCTTTCTCTCCTTCTTAGCTGCCATGAGTTGAGCAGCATTCCTTTGCCACACCCTTCTGCCATGATGTTCTGTCTCACATTTTGCCCAGAAAAATAAAGCTGTCTAATCTTGGACTGAAGCTTCCAAAACCATGAGCCAAAAATAAATATTTGCTTCTCCAAATTGCTCTTATCAGGTATTTTGTTCAAAGCAATGGAAAGCTATCATGTATCTCATTAATATTCATATTTGAATTATAATTTTGCCATTTGTTTACAGGTAATTTTCTCCCAGTGAGTCCTTCAGTTAGGGAAAAAAATGGATAAAATACATATAAAACAGTAAGTATCTCGTGCTCTATGAGTGAATTTAGATTATTCTTTAACATATAAATCCTCTTTGAATGTTTTAGTTGTCTTTGCATAACTGTAACAAATACCAAAGATAATCTAGAAGGAGAAATATTTATTTATTTTTGGAAGTTGCTGTCCATAGTAAGTTAATCTCACTGCTTTTGGATTTGTGGAAAACAGTACCTAATGGTGGTCATGTGTGGCAGAGGAATATTATCACTATGGCAGTCAAAAAGCAATGAGGAAAAAAGGTGATACCAGGACTCCTATGTTCCCTCCTAAGCATACTCCCACATGACTGGATGACTTCTAGCTATCAATTTTGCCTCCCTCTTCCATGTTCCATCACTTCCCAGTAGCACCATAAGTTGAGGAAAAGTCGTTTAACCTTGGGTCATTGGGGGGACACATCCAAACCACATCATGTCAAATCATGGTCTTTACTCCCTTGAAAGTTATCCAGGGTATCTATGTATGTGAAACTGACATCAAGACTCAAAATGCACAATTTACAGATGATATTAGGATTCTTCAGAGAAATGGCATCAATAAGCTAGACAGATATAAAAATATAGAGATATTTAGGGAGGAATTTGTTATCAGAATTTGACCCATATGATTATAGAGAATGAAAAATCCCATCATCTGCCCTCAATAAACTGGAAATAAGAAAGTTAGTGATACAGTTACAGTCCCATTCAGACCCCTGGGAACCAGGTGATTCAGTGGTATAAGTCCTTATCCCAGTCCAACAGTTCAAGAATCAGGAGTGCCAAAGTCTAATGTCCAAGAGTAGGACAAAATGGATATCTCAGATCAAGGAGAGAGAGAGAAGCAATTTGGTTCTATCCTGGCCTTCAACGATTAAGGAGGACTATCCTCTTCACTCAGTCTAATACTGATTCAAATGATAATAGTTTTCACAATCACCATCACATGCATATGAAGAAATAATGTTTACCAGTTGATTGAGCATCACTTAGTCCAATTAATCTGACACATAAAATTAACCATCACAGGGATGATGTCTAACCTCATAATTTATGTAGATGATTATTGAAAAACATTTTTTATAAGAAACCATCTATTCTTTTCTCCAAGGAAAATGTGTAAAAAATAAAGAAGTAATTCAATAAATTAACAAAGAAGCTTTTTAGCTAGGTACAGTGGCACACATCTATAATCCCAACAGCTCGGAAGGCTGAGATAGGAAGATGTAAAGTTCAAAGCTAGCCTCAGCAGCAGAAAGGCACTAAGCAACTTAGTGAGATGCTTTCTCTAAATAAAATACAAAATAGGTCTGGGGAATGGCTCAGTTGTTGTATACCCCTGAGTTCAATCCCAGGCCCCCCCCCCTCACCAAAATAAAACCTTTTAAAAACTCATAATTTAAAAATTGGACTATGTGCTTTTTCTTCTGCTGTCTCTTTCCTTCTCTACTTAAAAATAAAATCTTAAACTCACCAACTGGGGAAAAACATTACCATCTTGAGGAGTCAGGGAATATTGAGGAGGGTGAAAGGAAATTGGAGACCTGAGCAGCATAGATACGGTATCCTTCATGGGGATCTAGCCTGGAATGGAATGTCAAAGCCTGTAGGTGAAGTACAAGGGAGGGACAGTCAGACCAGGGGTGTAACTTGGGTACTTTGGTTCCAAACCCAATGAACAGGGACATCAATATAGTTGGGTGTCCTCTTTTTGTTGTTTCAGAACATGTTTCCCATACACCTAGACTCCTGTACAATGCTAAGTTTCTTCACCCAGTCTAGGTGTATGGGAAAGAATACCTTTGGAGGAAGTGTTTGAAAGAGATAATTTGGAGATTGAGTCATCAAGAAGATCAAAAGAGGGTGTTAGAAACCAAGATGTCAATGAAAGCATACCACATGATGACAATTTACACTGGTCATGAGAGTCTGAATGTGGGAGAGAAGGCGTTCATGAAGATGGATGACTTAGCAAAGTGTTTCAGAACTCAAGCAGGCTGAGCAGGGCATATGAGAAGCGAAAGCTTGTGGATTTGTTGGAGCTAGAGTGTGGTGAGGCATCCACATGGAAGAGGGATTGACCAGTGATGGAAGACTAGTCACATATGGGCAGGGAGGTTTTAAAAAATAAATATATTAGAAAAATGAAAGCTACATTTTCTATTGTTAGAGAAATAAATTTCAAATATAGACAATGAAAATGATATTGATGATTTGAATATAATTGGAATTTTGTTGTTGTTGCACATTTTTATTGAACAAATTTAGCTAGCATCCAGTTTTGTAATAGTTATGATATGAGGTGTCCCCCAAAATCTCCTGTTAAGAGGAGTACTACTAACTCAGGAATACTCAGAAGTAAAATTTTTGGATTATGGGAATTGTAAGCTAATCAGTCCATCCTAGTTTAAAAGGACAGACTTTCTGGTAGACAGGTGGGCATGGTTGGTGGAGGCTTGTCACTTGGGGCATACCCTCAAGGGTGTATCTTTCCTGCAGCCCCTTTTCCTCTTTTTCTCTCCCTCTCCCCACCCCATATCCTGACTCTTCCATGAGCTGTGTAGCTTTACTCCATTATACCCTTCTCCCATGATGTGCTGCTTCACCTTAGGCCTACAGCAATGGAGTCAGTCATCTGTGGACTGATGCCTCTGAATCCATGAGCCCCAAATAAATGTTTCCTTCTCTAAGTTGTTCTTGTCAGATATATTGATTACAATCAATGTATCCAAAAAAGCTGACTGACACTTAAGCAGACTAGGGAACCAGGGTTAATACCATTCTCCAATGAAAGAAAATGCTAGAGTTTTTAAAGAAAGTTCTTCTTCTAAGGCACAAGACAGAAATAACAAGGTATTCCTTTATGAATGTCATAAGAATATATAATTTATATAAATATATTTATAATTATATAATTTATTTATATATGTATAATTTATATAATTTATATATGTATGATTTCAATGAAAGTGTGGTCACACTATACATATTTGAAAGGATTGGGGAACCAAATTTAGTAACAAATTACAAATGGTAACAAATAGCTCATTTCTCAAAACTCTCAAAAGAGTAATACCATGGAATTCTACAAATGCTTCCTCTGCAACAAATATAATCAATTGTGTCATGTCTTATACTTGTGAATAGCAAAGCTTGGATATATTTACATATATGGGAAAAAACTTTCATAAATGAAATGTGTAAATGTTATTACAGTTCAGCATTGACTGAGCTTGCAATCCAACTTGAAATAGTAAATACTAATTTTGAACACCAATAAAACTAAATACTAATTCTCCCAAATATTTTTCAATGGATATGAACTATAAAATTATAATTACTTTTGTAATTATTTATTGTCTTTAAATTTTTATGAGAGAAAACATTTAGAAATTTGTACATATAGTCCTATGCATTTTTTTCCTGCAATGGATGAACATGTTTTAAGAGTGTCCCTCAAGAGTTAGTTCATTCTTGCCCAGAGATATTAAGTTGAAAACATAATCTTTCTCCATTATATAAAGCTGGAGCCTGTGTCAGGTGATTAGTATTTAATAAGGGATCAGGATAGAACCCTAATGATTGAATACTGGTGATTTTGTAACAAAAAAAAAGAATGAGACCAAAACACACACACACATACATGTGTGCTCACTGCCTTTTGCCATGCAATGTCCTATGTCATCTTAGACCTCTGCTAGTAAGAAGACCATCACCACATATCCACCCTGAATATATATAATGGTGAAGTAAATAACATATTTTCCTTTTAATTATCCTGCTTGAGATATTTTGTTATATTAGTAAAAAAAAACAGATTAATTTAAAAGAATGCTACTGAGAAGTAGCATTGCTAATAATGAAGGTCTAAAAATATGAAAGTGGTTTTGGACTCAGGTAATGGCAAGTATGTGGAAGAGTTTGGAGTTTCTGGCTAGAAAACCTTGGAATGATGTAAATGGAACATTTTGAATGATTCTGAAAGAACTCAGATGACCAGACTATAGAACCAGACTCAAATACAAATGAAAATTCTTTTGGAAATAGAAAGGCCACCTTTGTTACACCATGGCAAAAAAAAAAAATCTGGCTGCATTGTTTCCATACCAAAGAGCTTTTTTGAAGGCTGGATTTAAAGGGAATGTCCTAGAACATTTTGGTAGAAGAAATTTCTGATCAGAAAATATTCAGGCTATGGCATAAGCATTATTGGCAACTTTTAGTCAGATTCGAAGTGAGACTCAGAAACAAAAGAAAGTAGAGCAGAAAGACTTGGAAAATATGAAGCCTGTCCAAAGAAAGAGTGAAGAAAAATCGTGTAAGGATAATGCTGTGATAACACATTTACTAGAGAGATCAGCGCATAAATTATCAGGATAATTTGAAAAAAGGTCTGAAGGCTGTCCCTCTTGTCATGGTCCCAGAGAACATGAGGGGCAAATGTTTTTTAAGAAAAAGTCCCCGGAGTACCATTCATTAGTCTGCATCCTGTTCATGAAGCATTCTGCAGATGCAGCCTGGTTGAAGCAGGCCTGGGCATAGCTCATCCCAGCAGCAGACCCAGGCATCCATATTGTGCTGAATTTGCCATTGCGCCAAGTACCAGAGTTATGGGGTTATGGTGGCTTACACTGAAATCTCAAAGGAAGGTCTGGGAATACAAGAAGAAATTTTTCTTTAAACACCAGTTGGAGTCCTTTTTATATACATGCATATATAGCAGGAACCACTACCAGCAATGTAAGGCAAACTGGGAAAAGCCATCAGAAGCATACAAAAGAGGGGAATGATTTGGCCTTCGAAGGGAAAAACTGTAAGTCTGGTATTGCCCAAGGCTTTGAGAGTCCCCCCTGAACAACAGTGTGCACAGTACTCCAGGCTTGGTGGGTTAAGATTGTATGTCTTCCCTGATGGATTTCAGATTTTGGGGGCTTATGATGATTGTTTCACTGCTGAATGCTGAAAGTAGATAACTATTTTATTTTATAGTCTCACAGCTACAAGTTTGTCTTGAATTTCTGATGAGTCTTTATATTTTGGAATTTTGAATTAATGATGGAATGATTAATATTTGAGGACTATTAGTCATAGAATAATTGCTATTTTGCATTGTAAGAAGAATATGAATTTGGGTGAATAGAAGAAGAGTGCTATAGTTTGGATATAATTTGGGTGTGTCCTCCTGTGGTTCATTTATTGAAGTATAATCTTCTTTACTAAGAGGGATAAAACTTTATTCTACCATGTTATTTGTAGGTGGTACTTTGGGAGGTGCTAAGGACTAGATAGGGTGATTATCATGGTGTCCCATAAATGAATACTGGTTTTATAAGAAGAGAGAAAGCAATGAGAAAACACCTGTTTTCTCTCTTGACTGGTTATACACTATTCCATCCCACAATCTGCCAGCAAAAGGCTGTCAGCAGATATGTATTTCCTTAACTTCCAGACTGGAAGATAAATACTTTCCTTTCAATGTAAACTTATCCAGACTTGTATATTTTTGTTATAGTAATGCAAATCAGAATAATACAATACTTGAACAAGTTATATCCTTTTATATAAAAAGTTTACCTATCCTGATTCTAAATATATTATTTCTAAATATACTATTTCTAAATCTATTATTTTCTAAGGCATAGGTGGACACTTTACAAGATTTAATTTGAATTATGCAAATACATACTATAAACTTCACTTCCTAATTCATAAATTAAAATAAAAATAGAAGAGAATGTCAGAGGGCATTGGTGTTTACTGAAATCCTTGTTTGTCATCTTGCTATATTGGGGTTATAATAATTTAAATCTATAGATATAATTAATCTATTTTATTTTAAGTCCCAGCAAAATGACCTTCCACTGAATATCAATGGATATTTGGAAATGATAAAGAAAGGAAAGTGACCAAATTAGGATAGAGTTGTTGCTGATCTAACTACATAATTAAAATACCTACAATGCAATTCAAGAATCATGCTTCATAGTATTCATTCTAATGAACTGAAAACTTTTGTTCACACAAAAAATGATGATATGAACATGGAGGTATATAGGATATTTATTCATATTATTCAAACTTGAAAGCAATTAAGATGACCTTTCCTGAGGTGAATAACTGAATAAACTGTGGTACACCCAATCAATGGTACATTATTCCAAGCTAAAAAGAAATGAGTTCCACTAAATGACAGAGAAAGCTTAAATGCATATTTTTAAGTGATAAAAGCCAATATTGAATGACTAGATACTAAATGATTCCAATATATGACATTCTGGAAAAATTAAAGCTATGTAGACAATAAGAAATTCATGATTTCCAGAGTGTGTGTGAGAGATGGAAATGGATAAAGCACAGATGATTTTTTTTGGAAATGGGAATCTATTATGTGTGATACTATAGTGGTGGATGCATGCCATTATATGTTTGTCTAAACCCATAGAATTTTAATTATCTAATTGAAAATGTGGAATTTGGATAATTATGATGTGCCAATGTAGATTCATTAATTGAAACAAACATGACACTCTAGAATGGGGTGGGATATTAATTGCGGAGAAAGTCACACAAAAAAGCCAATATGGAAACTGCACTTGGTGCCCACTTTTGCTCTGAATCTAAAAATGTCCTACAAAATAAAATCCACATATATTGAAAGACAATATGTTAATATAGACACTGTGAACTTTGGATTCAGGTGTTACTAGATTTAATTCCTTTGGGCTTTAACAAAATTCATCAATTTGTCTTTATACATTTTGGGTTGAATGTGTCCTTCTAGAGTTCATGTGTTGGAAACACCAAATTCATATGCCAACAGTCTTTTACATAGAGTCTTTCAGAAACAATCAAGATTGGACACAGTCAAGAGTTTGGCCCTTGATGTAATTATAATCTTTGCAGTGAGAGAAAGGGAGATCTAAGTGCTGCTTTGTCTCCATCATGGGATGCTCTCTACCATGTCATGCTGCAGGGAGAAGGCCCTCGCCAGATGGCCACACATCCATATAGGACTTTTCATTATAAGAACTGGAAGAAATACATTTTTTTCTTTAAAAATTTGTCAGGCTCAAATATTATTTTATAGCATCAGAAAATGGAATTGAACATAAATAAAAATGAAATAAACTTTTTATAACATTGTTCTTGTTTTCTTATGGTTTAATAATCTAATGTAATAATGATATTAATCTTGCCTCTCATTTCTGACATATCTGGGTATTTTTAGCTCACCCTATTCTTATTATAATGCTATATAGTTTCCAATTCCCTTTGCTTTTCTCTCCTTAAGCATCAATTTTTGAAAATCTCATGTCTATCTTCCTTCCTCTTTTAAAATTATATTATTTTCTTCTTAAATTTATAGCTACTCATCTACATTCTTGTTCTGAAGAGGATATTTTCTTAAAAGTCAAATGCATAATATGAGATATGAAATCCTGGAAGAAAACATATGAATGCTGCCTTTCACTTTACCTGATGAGAAAGTACAAGTATAAAAAATTCATGAATGAAAATGAGAAGTTAATGACTAAATTGCCTAAGGAAAGAGAAGAAGTAATTTGACAGATAAGAAATTTATTGTGTTTTCCAAAAGAAAGCCTTTATTACAATCAATTATGCTTTTACAAGTACCTTGAATTTTGTGAATTGAAAAATAACATTGTATTACTGTCATAAAATATTAAACAGAGTATAAAAGACAGAAAATTAACTTCATACTCAATGTGAAGAGACTCCATGTGTCACAGGAGACACTCCCTAATGTTATACATGCATAAACTGGGGCAGGAATATGGAAAAAGGAAGAATTTATCCCTTCTAATTTATGGACATGTATACATATAAATTATTATTGTTAACATTATTATGATGACATAAATTATGGCTTTCAGACTATTAAATTTAAATTTTTTACGAACTTTTGATGACGAAATGTCATCAAAAGACAGAATAGGAAATATCAACTTTTATTCCTCTACTAATAAAACAAAACAAAAAAGATAATTATTTACAAATCAAAATGGCTCAAGGAGGGCTTAAGTTCACATTAAAGAATTTGCAGGAAAAAAAAGAGAGAATATTCACTATAAAAAGGATTACTGGGGAGATCAGCATACCTGAGACATGAGAAGAAAGCAGGACATCAGGCACTAGAATCAGGCATGTGGAGGAAACCACTGATGTCAACAGTGGCCTCCACTGAGGTAACCAAGTCATTCCTGGTCGGAACCCCCAGAAAGAGGCACATCTGTACCCATCCAACTGCCCAGAGGTGGCTACTACAAAGCCACATTGGTAAGGAATCATCTGTTCTCCCACCCACAGACATGTTCGCTTTCAGAGTGGTAATAGTTTTGCAAATGCTCACACCCGGTAATGGCTCTATGGCTGCATTGGGTCGCTCCATATCTAGGACACCAAAATCATCACTGTGGCAAGTGAGTTCACACTTCAAGCCCTCCCTCTGCTTGCTTATTCAACATCAGTAGAATGCATTGTATTCTCCAATGCGCACAGAAAAATCTCTAGGATAGATCATATTTTAATACAAAGTATAAATTTTATTATTTTATTTTTAATTATTGGTACTGGGAATTAAAGCCAATGGTGCTTTTCTACCCAGTCTGAGTTGTACTGTGTTTCTGAGGTTGAAGTTGACTTTGAACTTGGGATCATCCTCCTTCAGCCTCCCATGTCACTGGGATTATAAGCATGTATCACCATGCCCTACTCTGATTTGAATTTAATAATTTACTCTAATTTATTTTACTTTGTTGTGGGTGGGGGAATAATAATAATAATTGATTTACTATGTTTAAATATTATCGCTATTTTTATATTTTAGTCAAAATAGGAGATAATTTTCTATTTATTCTTGTGGCACAGAGGTTGGTAAAAACCAATATGAATTGACCTCAAGGGCTATGAATAATGGAAGTCAAAGTAGAAATGGAAGATACAATTTTACAAGCACACACATAACACATACACAAATGCAGGCAATCAGAATCTGTCACTCTATCATGATGTATTATTGTACTTTAGAATAAACACTGCAGTCTATGTTCAGGTTGAGTTGAAGTCAATCATATATGTAATGTTCTATTAGAAATAATGTAGTGATAGTCTATAATATTAATTCATATACTTATTGCTATTTAAATTATTTGGATAATGAATTTTGTGTAATGAATACTGTAACATGAATTATTAGCAAAATAGAAAGCAGCAACCTAAGAGTATGGACCAAGACAAGTTTGGGATGCAGTTCCACTTGTGATAAACTTGGTGGCAAATGGAGGAACATTCTACAAAATTCATAAATGTTACCTATTCCAGACATTTTAACACAATGATAACAGCAGACACAATAACTACTGAATGTTTAATATGTACTAGGCCAGTTGGAAGGGTTTACAGAGCTTATATCAAGATCTTTATATATGCGACCAATGGGAAAACACAAGACTTCACTAACTACTACTAGTGACACATTGTTTGTAGAAATAGGCTGTGTAGGAAGAATTTGGCAGTATATACAAATACTTTTCTTTAAATCCTCTAATGCTGGCTGATGGTAATTTTGAGCATACTTACACCATAAACTACTATTTTCCCCTGAGTAATGACAAATGGCAATTTTCTTTTAAATTGTTTTCTCTTAAGGGTATTGTGACAAATGTGCTTTAAATGAGTGAATTATTGTTAGCTTGTTGATATCAGTTTTCCAAATCATGTCACTCATTACATTTATTTGTAGTCCTTTATGCCACTGGCAACTCTAAAATAAGTTTATAAATATATGTACTTATGCCAGTTATTATACTAATGTTTGTTATAAACAGATTGCCCTCAAAAGAATTTTAAAATATTGCTAACATATAAATATTCAGATTGAGAAATAATTAAATCCAATCATATTTATAAAATTAGGTACTTTAAAGATGACTTAATCCTTAATATACTTTACCATTGATATTTTCCCTGGAGCCAAATATATTTCATAATGTCATAAATTCATAGGAAATTTTATGTGATCACCTGTATTTTTATATCAAACAGATGGAGGAACACATTATACATTGAAATACTACTTCAATATCATAATTTTATCTACAGAGCCATGACATTTGGTAGTCTTGTAGTACAGCAAATTCTTTAGAAAATGCCACTTAAAGACACTTAGTCTCTTGATTTACTCAAAACAAATGGTTCACCTTCTTTGCTCACTCTGAGTTAAAATCTCAGAACACATTTAAAATTCAGTCATAGTTTCAGGAAAAATATTAATGAACTGCCTGTGTCAGTGAGTGTTACTGAGAGCATTTCTATCTCACAACTTTCCACACTCTCCTTTGGACTTTAGGGGTTTGTACTCTGCCAACTTGCTCCTTTGCCAGTATGGTAGGTGTCAATAAAGGTCCATGTAGAAAACTGTTCTGGAAATCTGGAAGAATGGGTAAGAAATTTGTTCCCACCTGGTGTTGTGCTGATCTTATCAGCATTAACTGAGTAATCGCCCTTCGCCTGGGCAGAGAGGTTTAGGATCCAACTCTTGTCTTTTCCCAAGATCAGCTTTGAAGAGCTTTCTTATGGGGGGAGCCTCCACCCCTGCTGATGTTATGGTCCATCCTCAATGGACTCAGCAGTAGCAGCTTGGGTCACCACCAACCAGTAGCACTCCCAGGTTTGCAGCTCCAGGCTCAGCTTCACAGAACCCTCCTTAAGCTTTCAAGTTCTAATGAATCCATTTCTTCCCTTTTTTATTAAATGATTTCTAGAATCACTATTCACATATTATTCCAGATTCTACTTTTTTTTTTTTTTTTTTTTTTTTTTTTTTTGCTGTTCCGGTGTTGTCTAGCAATTGCTTATTAATTTTCCTCCATATAAACAGGAGGTGTGACTTTCATTTTCCTTACTAATTTCAAAAGAGTTTACACTTGGATATCTTGTGTGTATATTTGTTTAGGATTTTCACTTTTTTTTAAAGAGAGAGAGAAAATTTTTTAATATTTATTTTTCAGTTATCAGTGGACACAACATCTTTATTTTATTTTTATGTGGTGCTGAGGATGGAACCCAGGGCCTGGCACATGCCAGGCGAGTGCATTACAGCTTGAGCCACATCCCCAGCCCCTAGGATTTTCACTTTTAATATAATGTCTCTAAAGCAAATTTTAATTGTTCAGAAAAGGAGAATTAAATTTCAGTCTTCTAATTTTTATTAATTTTTAGACAGAAATGTTGAAGTTCATACAAGTTGAATAATTGTGATTTGGATATATTTTCAAGTAAAGCATTTCACATATGCTTTTGTACTTCCCAATGAAAGGGGATTATTTAGACATGGAAAGTCTAGTCAGGGAAAGACAACTATCAGTATTTTCTCTAAATAAAATCTCAAACTTTCATAAAAATTAAATGACTCTATTTTATTTAGCAATAGTATTTTAAAAAATAAACAATTGAAAATTTAACCTAATTTTAAACTGTATTTCATTTTTATTTTTATTTAAATCTCAAATTGTTTTATTAGTTGTCAAAAGGATTTTAACTGTTTCTTCCTAAAGCTTTAGTATAGTTTTTTTTGGACATGAGTTGCTTTTATTTTAGTCTTTGTTTGGTACTTTATTATAGGTTTGCAGAAAAAAGCAAACCTATACAGGATACAAAGGTATAAGTTATGAAATTTTAAAGCACAATCTAAATATACACATAGATTATGGCTTAAACTTCACCAAATCCTCTTTAGGCTTTTAATTGGGACATAAATTCTATCTGATCCCTGGTGGAAGATAGGACCCCTCCAAAGAGAGAAATACCTTCCTTTGATTTTATTCTTTAGCATTTCAATTCATAATTAAAGGATCATGGTCATTTCAACATTGACAAATCCAAAAGGCAGTTTTCACCCCAAATTATTAGACATGTAATAATAGCTTAAAACTGACAATCACAGTTGTCCCCAGGTTCTGCTTACATTACCTTTACTAGCTTTCTGTTTGTGTTTCCCTTACTGTACCATTATTGCACTTTCACACAGGGGTGCTGGGTACTTTCATCTGCCCTAATTTATTTAGTGACCCAGTTGAACTGCCTTCCTTGAGACGCAGGGAAAGTTACATGATAAAAACTCAGGAAGGGAAAGTGACTTTGATGGTGTCTTTCTAGTTTTGTTGATTTTCTTCAAATGGAGGCTTCCAATTAGAGCCAACATCAAGGTTTCCAGCTATGCTATTAACTCCCAGCTCCATAATCTTATATAAACCGAATAACCTCCCATATCCTCTGGTTAGTCATCTTTAATTAAAAAACCTAGATTAAATTTTCTTTATTTTCTTTGAAGTTGAACATCTTTATTCTTGAAACTGGCTCTTTATAAAAATTAATTTGCATAATATTGTTTGAGGTGCACTCTGAATTGTCATGATTCCTGCTTGGTTTTCCATGCTTTTTTTTTTTTTTCTTTCATGCTTACTTTCTAATTTTTACATGGAAATGGTACATATGTAAGGTTTCAGTGTGATAACCTTTCTCTTCAATAAGTAATGATGGAATCAAGACAATGTACTTGTGCTTGGAAGCTTCAGATATTCTCTCTACTTCTTTGTGAACATATAATAGATTGCTGTGATCTATAATCACACAAAGGTTCTGTTTAAATTAATTAGTCCTTATATTTTCATTTAAGGAGAGTTGAAAGTTTGTGCAAAGCAGCTTTACAATAGACTTATATATTAACAATAGAACTTCTGTTTTCTAGCACTGGATGGGTGATAGGTGCACTGAGGAATTAGTTTGAATTGAAGGCCAGGAAAAGAAGCAGCAGTGTTTTGATGGGGGAGAATATGCTGTTTAAAAAAATTGAAGAGTGTAAAGACCAGAGGAGATGCAGGATCAGCGGGTCAGCTGAAGGATCTAGCAATGATCCTCAGGGGATAACGAGACCCTGGATTGAGATGGGGAATGGAATTTGTCATATGATATGAAAACCAAATATTGGAATGAAGTAGAAAGAAGCCATGCAAAATCTAATAGCATTTTCAAATTGAAGTGGCAAATGGCAGAGGCAGAGAATTGGTAAGGGAAACTATATTGAAGAAAAAAAATAATGAGATTATGGGTCCATAATGACATGAGGGTGATGAAGCAAATGAGATAACTAAGTTGAAAGTGCAGATTTGGATATGTGTCTGTGTAGGTGCAGGCAGATGTCATTCCCTAATTACCTACTAGAGCTCCCTATATGCTCAGTTTTCACTGTGATTATACATTGCAGCTTCTGTAATTTATCTCTACTTTGAAGTCCTTAATGATTAAAAATAAGTAAATTGTGGTCAAAATCAATTAATTACCACAGACACTTGCGTGAAGATTAAATTAGACTGTTAAGAAATAATATGCTTCGTTTATAAGAAGAAGGCATCTGTTTTAATGATGCAATTCATATGTGGAGAAATTAATTCCAACATAATATAAAAAGGTGCAAGTTCTATATCTTATGTGATTTTATTTTTACATATTCTACCAAAAAATCCCAGTCCTATACAAATTGTGATTCATATCTGCACACCACTTACAATTTAAAGACTCACTTATAGATAGCTACATGCCACATAATTTCAAATGGCCTTTCTCATCACAGTATGGTTACTTTTAAAATTCAATTTTCATTAACATAATTCTGCCTGACATTTAAACTGTCAGGCATTTACAGAATGTACATTTCTCACAATGTTAATTTTATTTGAAAATAATAAGTGTATATCACCATTAAGTCAATGATCAGATATGGAAACAGATTCAATTAAATATCAAAACACAACACCAACCAGACTTCATGATAATTGAATTATAATGTGATGAATTTAAATTTGAAGTATATGTTATTTAAAATGCTGTACATAGTCAACTAATCTTGCAGATAAATGCACAAACATGTATGATAGGATTTTTTTCATGAAATGTTCTGTCAAACTTGCAATATGTACAGATATATCAAATCAGAATTAGTCACATAAATAAAGTCAAAATAATTTTTATATTTCCTGATAAAATATGTTAGTCAATCCAACAATAGTCATAATAAAAATGAAAATATTCTCTGAAAAAAATGTGTCATTAAGTTTTATTGCTGTTATACAAACAGCATACAGTATACTTATGTAAAATCAGATGGTGTTGCCTCCGATACACCTAGGCCATATAGTATAAAATCTACTGCCACAAAATGGCATTTTGGCCAATGATGAACTGCATATATGTTGGTGAACCAATAAATTTAATATCAATAGTGATATCAAAGCCATCCTAGTTTGTGTAATTGTACTCTATGATAATCATATAATGATGAAGTAGCCTGATGACGCATTCCTCAGAACAAATACTTTATTACAAGATACATCCTTGTCCATAAGGCATAACCTATTTCTTCTAGGGCCATAATGAGCCAAACAGTGAGAGATTAAATCAAACACAAGAGGAAATAATGCAATAAGACCCTCAGTAAATACATGAAGTAGAAATAAGCTGCCAGTGTAACTAGAAATACTGTTTTACAGTAAACTTTTTTTAATAGGTAGACTATAGTATGAAATTACATTAATAAGTGTAATAAAATAAATAAATAAACCAGTAACATACTTGTTTTATCAAGTACTATGCATGTTGTGGTATACATTCATACAACTGTCAGTACAGAAGTATTGGTCATACTAGTAGCCCTGCAAATATGAGTATTACATGTGCTGTAACATTGACAATTCTTATATCTATGCTATCACTAGGCAATTGGAATTTTTCCACTCCACCAACACCTTATGAGAGCACTGTTTTATATGTGGAATTTTTACCAAAAGATCATTATGTGGTGTGTGACTCTAATTAATTTAGTTTATAATATGGATATACATGGAATCTGAAAAGAAGATGTCATAGCATATAATATTTACACTCAAATACAAAATATAGAACAATTGACATGCTAATTCTTAAAGATTTTGAAGTAGAGATGAATAGATTCAATTATGTAAGAAATTATCAATGCATTTTTAAAAATTGAGTATTAAGTGAGTTTTTAATCATAAAACACTCATAAAAGCAATTAAGATTAGCAAATTATTTATGCTACAATCCAGCTATCCATCTCTAACCAACATGTTTTCTATACTTCCCTGCAAGAATAGAATGAGAGAGAGAGACGAAAAAAAAAAAAAAAAAAAAAAAAAAGAGAGAGATAAAATAGTGTGCATCCTGATAAAATTATATCTTGTTACTGTGTTGTGGAAAACCTCATCTTATCAATTTCATTTTAGATAACTCTTGAATAAGACAAAAGGTAGTAAACTGGGCCTGATGGAACATGCCTGTAATCCCTGTGGCTTGGGTGACTAGGTGGGAGGATCATAAGCTTAAGGCCAGGTTCAGCAAAATAGCAAGACCTTGTCTCTCAAGAAAATAAAAAAGGACTGGGTGTGTGACTCAGTGGTCTATGAACTCTGCATTCAATCCTCAGTATCACAAAAATCGAATAAATAAAAATGAAACAAGCTATGTTAAAAAAAAGATGAAGGTAGGGCTGGTAATCAAAATCAGCAGTGTATACCTGGGCCTATTGAGAAATAGAGAAAAGGAGAGCAGATGACTTTTATTACATAGATGATCTGGCTTATTTGCTGATTGAGA
This sequence comes from Marmota flaviventris, assembly GCF_047511675.1. Classification (NCBI taxonomy): domain Eukaryota; kingdom Metazoa; phylum Chordata; class Mammalia; order Rodentia; family Sciuridae; genus Marmota; species Marmota flaviventris. Next base: position 1,310,325 of record NW_027288344.1, read on the forward strand.
ATAACTTCAAATCACTTCAAAAATTAGCTATACTTATATCCTTGTGCAATAATGAGAAGTCTTCCTGACTCTCTGACCCTTGGGAACAAAAAAGTAATCTAAATTTATAGGCAAAGTTGTTCCTATATATAATGATTGGGACAGAATGGTTTTATTTTATTTTTACATTCAGAATAATCTGTATATCAAGGAGAAAATTTCTCTATGAATATGCATGTTTGCAGAAAATTGAGGACAGCAGAAACTACTGTTCAATTTATTACTTAGTTACATTTAGCCTTATACTTATCACTTAGTTGCATTTAGACTTATAGCTTCACTGGACTACAAACTATACATATTATCACAAAAAAGGCGATGGAAATAATAAAAAAAAAAAAACAAAAAACAAAAAAACATAATCAGGACTGGAGTTGTAGCTCAGTGGTAGAGCACTTGCCTACCATGTTTGAGGTACTGGGCTTGATTCTCAGCATTGCATATAAATAAAATAAAGGTCCATTGACAACTAAACTTTAAAATACAGTTATACAAAATCATAATCAGAAATCAAAACTGATGGAGGTACTAAAAGAATTGAACATGTTCCTCTAGTAGAAGTGACAGTAACAGGCAAGTCAGATAGAGGGTGTGCAACCACATAACAGCTCTTTGGAAGACACAGTTGAAGTGCACATGCATGTGCGTACAAATGCAAGTAGTACCCAGATTGAAGAAATATATAATCAAAATTAGAGTTCAATTATTATAAAACTTGGGTAGATTAAAATAAAAAATACCTATTTTGAAGACAAATTTGTTGCTTGGAAGATAAAGAGATGTAAAAATGAAATGAATTCAGCAAAGTAGCAGGGTATAAAATCAACACCCATAAATCAAACACATTCCTATACATCAGCAGTGAATCCACGGAAAGAGAAATTAGGAAAACTACTCCATTCATAATAGCCTCAAACAAAACAAAACAAAATCTGGGAATCAATATAATAAAAGAGGTGAAAGACCTCTACAATGAAAACTACACAACACTAAAGAAAAAATTGAAGACAACCTCAGAAGATGGAAAGATCTTCCATGCTCCCGGATAGGCAGAATTAATATTGTCAAAATTGCCATATTACGAAAAGCATTATACAGATTAATGCAATTCTTATTAAAATCCCAATGACATTCTTCATGTAAATAGAAAAAGCAATAATGAAATTTATTTGGAAAAATAAGAGACCTAGAATAGCTAAAGCAATCCTTAGCAAGAAAAGTGAAGTAGAAGGCATCACAATACCAGACCTTAAACTACAGAGCTATAGTAATAAAAATTGCATGGTATTAGCACCAAAATAAACTTGTAGACAAATGATACAGAATAGAGGACATAGGACAAACCCACATAAATACGGTTATGTCATACTAGACAAAGATGCCAAAAACATTCACTGGAGAAAAGATAGCCTATTCAACAAATGGTGCTGGCAAAACTGGAAATCCATATGTAGCAAAATGAAATTAAACCTCTATCTCTCACATTGCACAAAAAACAACTCAAAATAGATTAAAGACTTAGGCACAGAACAGAGACCCTGTGCCTAATAGAAGAAAAAAATAGGCCCAAATTTTTACCACATCAGCCTAGGATCTGACGACCTTAACAAGACACTTCAAGTGCAAGAAGTAAAATCAAGAATTAATGAATGGGATGAATTCAAATTAAAAAGCTTCTTCTCAGCAAAGGAAACATTAAGGTAAGGAGAGAACACAGAGATTGGGAGAAAATCTTTACCACATGCACCTCCGATAAAGCTTTAATCTCTAGGATATATATATATATATATATATATATATATATATATATATATATATATATATATATATATATATATAAAAAACTCAAAACTCAAAAAACACTTAAAACCAAAAAAAAAAAAAACAAAAAAAAAAAAAACAAACAAAAAAAACAAACAAATAACCTAATCAATCAATGGGCTAAGAAACTGAACAGATACTTTACAGAAGAGGAAATACAATTGATAAACAAATATATGAAAAAGTGTTCAACATCTCTAGCAATTAGGAAAATGCAAATCAAAACTACTCTAAGGTTTCATCTCCTCTCAGATTGGCAATCATCAAGAATACAGGCAACAATAAATGTTGACAAGGATGTGGTGAAAAAGGTACACTCATACATTGCCGGTGGGACTGAAAATTGGTGCAACCACTATGGAAGGCAGTATGGAGATTCCTCAGAAAATTAGGAATGGTACCACTATTTGACCCAGCTATCCCACTCCTTAGTTTATATCCAAAGGCTTAAAATCAGCATACTATAGTGACAGCCACATCAATGTTTATAGCAGCTTAATTCACAATAGATATGAATATAGAACCAACCTAGGTTTCTCTCAATAGATGAATGGATAAAAAATGAGGTATATATCCTCAGTGGAATATTACTCAGCTTTAAAGAAGAGTAAAATTATGGCATTTGCCAGTACATGGTTGGAGTTGGAGAATATCATGCTAAACGAAATAAGCCAATCTTATAAAACCAAAGGCCAAATGTTTTCTCTAATATACAGATGCTAATTTACAATAAGGCAGGGGACACAAGGGAAGAATAGCATTACCTTAGATTAGGTAGAGGGAAGTGATGGGAGGGAAGGAGAGGAGATGTGGGGATAGAAAAGAAAGTAGAATGAAACAGACACCATTACTTTCTGTATACATGTGACTACGTGACCAATATGATTCTGCAAAAACTACACTCAGAAAAATGAGAAATTATATCCCACCTATGTATATCAAAATGTATAAATGCATTCTACTGTCATGTATAACTATTTAAAATAAATAAAAAAAATTAAAAAATGGTATTTGCCAGGTGACCAGCATTTTCCTTCCCTGATTGGTGAGGCTCTGTTTGTCACTTCCTGTGATTTGGCCACATCAGGTGGCCCTAGAAAGAGGCCCCCATCTTGGAAGTCTTAAAAATGTTACAAATGTGTCTTCAGGCATAGGCATGCCTTCTTACAGCCCCAGGGGTCGAGTTGCCCATTCCAGTCCTTGTAACCCCACCCTTCTTGACCTTTATTGGATGGAAATTTCTAAAGAATGAGAGTGCCCCCAATAAAAGACCACTTCCAGATGTGCTAGTGCACATGCATGCTCTCTGGTACTCACTCTCAGGTTCTCTGTCTCTCTCCCTCTCTCCAGCCTCTCATAACATTCCTGGGGCTCCCATTTGGGGAGCTTGAGGCTGAGGGCAGAGGATCCATCCAAGGTAATTAAAGGTAAATTGTGTGTCTGTATTTTATTTGGTACCTTAGGAAATTCACTCCAGTGACCCTTAGTTTAGCTACCCAAGCTGGTCGGGGGCAGGTATTAATTGAAAATAAAGCAAGATGAAGTAATAAAATAAAATATTGAGGTACATGGAGAAAAAAATGCAGAGATAGAACATATGAAGAATAAGAGTTACTGAAGAAGAAAAACAGGAGATAATGAAATAACAACACTAATAATACAGTAAAAGCTTCCTAACCAGAAAATCTGAACCTGCTCATTGAGAGGCTCGTGACAATTCAAGGAGGATGATTTTTTTTTTTAAATTGGATAAACAGTGGTAAAATCCTTACCATCTACAGAGAAAAAGTGAAAAGAAACATTATAAAGTCGAAATATAGACTCCTGTTCATGTGGAAGAAAAAAAAAGATTGTCAAAAGTGTCTTGAAATTTACTGTGATGGCTTATGTTTAATGGCCATAAAATATGTGTAAAATATCATATAGACATACATTTGACAGAGCAATATGCTCAATGGAAAGACACAGAGCTGGAGAATCTGAGCAACAGCAGATTTCCATGGCTCATCTGTACTTAACTGTGAAACATAAGGATATTGAGTGGATGAACATATTATGGGTATTTCCCTCAATTCGTAAGAGACAAAGTTGCAATGTGAAAAATGTAAAAGTAATTTTTACCCAATTTTAATTCAAGACTTATTAAATAGAAAAGTTGGGAAGAATGCAAAATCTTAATTCATAGAAGGAAATATCTAGAGGCAAAATACCTTTATGAAATAATACTCAAAACATGTATAGTACTAGAAGATGTGCAAATTATTTATTGCTCCATATTCTTTAATCTGGGAATAATTAAACAGTGAAATTTCCATGGCTTGTTAGGTTTTAGACTAAGTAGCAGATATTTTCATAAAATCCAATGGGAATATAAAAAATACGTTAGATTTTTGTAAAACACCAAAATAGTTATATATAAATGAGAGTAAAAATGTATGTGGTTTTTTCCCACATAGATGGCATTTGTCCTAAAATAGGAAAAAAATTTAATACATGCCAATACAGATAATTTATGTAATATTTTTGTTTATAATACTGATTTTGATGATAGAAAATAATTCAGAGCATCTACATAAGCCAATTCTTTTTCTAAGCACCTCACAGCTAATATTGTGTGTATTCTCTCCACAATTGTACACATTAGGTAACATTATTACCTTTATTTTTTGTAGATGAAAAAACTGAACCAAAATAATTTAAATAACAGATAACATGTAAAACTGAACCACATAAAAAGTAGGGAAGAAAATCTGAAAAAAAGGCAGTTTGTTTCTGCAATTTATGCTTTTAAATATTGTGTATAATTAACATATAACTGGACATTTGTGCATAGATTGAAACTGTGACCTAAATCTATATTTACTATTTTGGAGAATTTTTCATGATTTATTTTTAAATAAGAAAACACACTAGAGACAAAGCTTTTTGTGTCTCTCTGTGTGTCTGTGTGTATATAAAGAGAAAAAGAGAGGTGTAGAGATTTAATAATAAAAATGCTAAAATATTTATTTATTTATTTTAAAATATTTTTAGTTTTATATGGACACAATGACTTTATTTTATTTTTATGTAGTGTTGAAGATTGATCCTAGTGCTTCACATGTGCTAGGCAATCACTCTACCACTGAGCCACAAACCCAGCCCTGTCCTTTTAGTAGATTGTACCATCATGTCTTTCAGCTTATTGATTTTTTTGAGTGCTGTGTCAAATGTTATTTCCATTCAATGCATTTTTCCTTTTAGGTAATATTTCATTTATAGAAGGTCCATTTTCTCCCATTGTTATTTATTTTTCTACATTATGCCCATGTTTTCCTTTAAATTCTCATCCATACATTGAAGAGCTATTTTGAAAATCTTTTTCATTGGTGTTCAAATAACTTTCAATATTAGATCTTTTTCTCCACAATGGGATATATATCTTCGATTGTTAACTTACTCAGAAATTTTTGATTAGCTGCTCAATACTGTGATACTGCACTATTGTACTCCTGGAATTGTTTTTCTTTTTTTTGCATTTTTTTTAAGATGTTAGGGAGCTTTTGGCAAGCATTTATATTAATTCATCATCATTTTAGTGTTTTGAGGATTCTTCTTAGGCTCTGAATTTTTGGTTCAAGAATAAGCCTAGCAACATGTATAATTTACCTTTTTCACTTACAAGTGACTCCATTAAGGGTTCAGTTAAATGTTCCAGCAAATCATTGAGGATTATCAAGTTTGATTAAAGCTCAAATATGTCTCCTCTTCATTTTTACTTGAAGCACAAGCCTTATTGCTCTTACCAGCCTTTTGGACAGAATTTTTTGAAATTTGTCTCTGTGTACCCACAGCCCAATGGTCAGCACAAACTCAGTGGGACTCCCAACCAGATACTCTGTATCATCCTTCTTTCTGTCATTTCACTCAACAACTTCCATGCATTCTAAGCCTGGATCCTGATCTCTACCCTTGTACTTCAGTGAGTCCATCATGCACTGTGGCTCCCCTGACCCAACTTAGAAATCACCTCCAGAAAAAAGACAGACATGACTCTTCCCCTCAATTATCTTGTTCCCCTTTTCTCAAGGATCTCATTGCAGCTATTCAGGAAATGAAAAGACATCTGTGTAGGTCAGAGCAGATAAGGTCTGAGTATTGACTCCTATCATGGCATTCTTCAAAGACAGTCTTTGTGTGACTGGATGTATTAGGGATGGTTGGCAGTTACTCATTTAGTTTCTGTCATCTTCACTGTCTGAAATCACTTTGAGAAAGTGGAACATGTCATGATTCCAATTTCTTATACCTCCATGCAGCAAGGGACTTGGGATATAATGGGCACTCAATAAATATTTGTTCCTTAGGAGTTTGATGGCATTGTTCTGAAGCTTGCTCAGTAATGGGAATTTTATTAGACTTTATAAATCCTAGTTGAGGGTTTCAGATTCAGTGCTATTTGCAGGATATGGGTAGAGAAAATGCCTCAGTGTACAATCCTGTGTATAAATCTGTGAAAATGTGAATAAAAAGATCTTATCTCTCTGCTGGCTTGTTTTTAAATGTCTAAAAAAAAGATTTTTCATAACTTTTATTGAAATTATTTATTTATTTTTTATTATTGGAGTCTAACTTCAGGTTTTGTTAGTCTACCAAATTGAAAGTAGGAGTTCATGTTTTATAATTTTTGTTTTTCTAATTTACACTGAAAAAAGCAATGTTCTTCCACATGCATAATTACCATTTAATTTGTTTAATTTTTGTATTATCAGTGAATGCTATTTTAATGAACTCTACTTATTGATTTACATAAATATTCACAGATATGTTTCAAGATTTAGCAATATATGTAATTTTTTTTTTTTTATTTTTAGTATTTGGCTTCAATTTTGCTTAAGGAGTTTTGTGGGTTTTTTAATATGCAGACCTTTAAAGTGTTTTTTTATCTGTTTTTCTTTTGCAGTTTACCCATTGAATTATACTTAACAGCCAGATTTCACTGCTTAAGTATATAAACTCAATGGAAGTTGTATTCTAGTAAGTTAACTTCATTTTTAAATACATGATTTGCCAGGTTATTTTATTTTAGTGAACAACATCCAAAATAGATAAGTCAACACATCAATAGATATTGATGTTGAGTTCTCTATCAGTGATGCACATTCCCCATTATCTATTCCCCTGCTGAGGTTTACATATTGTAGCCTTAAATTGATCTAGGTTGGACTATGGGTCTATAACTAACCAATGGAATGGAAATGAAAATGTGTGTAAGCCACAATGCTGAGGTGTTTGCCTCACATCTCTCTTCCCTTTTACTTGCTGTGAACATAGCACTTCAAAGTCCAGATGTATGGCAGAGGTTAGGATACATAGAGTATGCAAGACAGCTGCTTTCTGATGAGGAGAGTTGTATAGGCTATTACATAGGTAAGTATACTTTTATTGTATGTTTATTATGGCAATTAGAAGAGCTAATAATGAGATTAATTTAAATTGGGGTTATCATTATATTTCTTTAAATAGTTACTTATTTCAACATAATTTATTGAATGATTCATTGATCCACTTAAGTAATAATAGGGATGCCAGTTTTATAAACAATTAGCCACTTGTTACATTACAGTTACTGAGCAATTCATCTATCTGCTATTTGAAATGTCATCTTTTCACAAAATAAATTATCTTTCCTAATGGAATGTATTTCATTAAATTTTTATATGTTCTATTTATCCATCCATTTTTATGTAAGATGTATGCTGTTTAGCAGCATGTTTACTTACTACCATCTAATATTAAGGAAAATTTGCTTTAACAATCAACTTCTTCTTATCTAATTTTCTTCTTTATTCTTCCAGATGGCTTAAAAACATTTAGCAATTCAATTGAAGTTATATTTAGTGTATAAATTATTTATGTGGAAATATTTATGGGAGGTGGGTCATGGGAATTGAACTCAGGGGCACTCAACCACTGAGCCACATCCCCAGCCCTATTTTGTATTTTATTTAGAGATAGGGTCTCACTGAGCTGATTCGCGCCTTGCTGTTGTTGAGACTGGCTTTGAACTTGGGATCCTCCTGTCTCAGTCTCCTGAACTGCTAGGATTATACGTTGTTGCCACTGCACCCTGCAGGTGGTGAAAATTTTTATTTATAGTATTATATTTAAAGTATTATATTTCTTTTTGAAATGTACTTCCCAATTATTTGAATCTTCTTTTTATTTTAATGATATACACTGCTTGTAAAAGTCTGTTAAATACTTGGAGACACAATACTGAGGATCAGGAAGAAAATAGAGTATAATTAATGACAAAGTGAAAAATTTTCCCATTAAAAATGGGGAAAATTGAGGTTTTATAAGTCAACAAAGAACACCGAGGTCTCACATATGTTTTGGAGAAGTGGTGTTGCCATAAGAGTACTGAGCAGAAAACTGGGATTAGCTCCTGACTCCATATGGACAACTCACTTCAGTTTGTGCACAACAGGAAAAAGACTAAAAATCCCAAGTATTTCCATTTTGCAAAGTATTATTCAATGGCTCGAATCTAAATCAAAATGTCAGTGTAAAATATAAAAATCCCTGAATAGTTAATATAAGTCACTGCACTCAACCTAAAAGAATCTGCCTTGACCTTTCTTTTTGTCTAACATTACATTAAGCATTCCTTTATATTCATTCACTTAATCTCAAGTTTAAGGTACATATTCTCTAAAACTGCAAAATATAACTGCAAGGAATGTCTAGTCTATGTGTCTTTCTAGTTTCATCTCTCTGGAGTTTTAAAGTTGTTTCTCTATATTGCCTTAACTATTTATCCACCTTCAAAACCTACAGATATCTCTAATATCTTACTCCAAGCAGGATTTGTTTCCCTCTCTTGCCATTTTGATAACAGAATCCCAAACATTTGTGCTATTATACAGTAAATGTAGAAGAAACACTATCTCTTTTTCCATCAATGTATGTTCTCAGTTCAGGTAGTAGTTGTCTTTTACTTGATTCCCTCTAATAAGTTCTAATGGCCCAAATGACTCCAGACTTTCCCTGTAAACATTTTACCCTTTTGAAACATTATTCTAATCAAATAATCTTTTCATTGCTTTTAATAATTTTACTACTAGTAAAGAGAAAAATGATTCTGATAATGGGGAATTACCATAATATACAGGCAAATGTAGGCAGCAACCATTGCCCAACTCTATATGTGAACACTACCTCTTCCACAAGAGTCACAGATTACCCCACTCACCCTTCAATCTGAGCTAGCCCTGTGACTTAATTTACCAAAAATTTCCAGCCTTTGTATGACAGAGAAAGCCTATCACAATCCAAGCATCCTATCCATCCAGCTGATCTACATACCAGGTAGGTTAATGTGACCATTTTGGATCCTTTATTTATTTAGAGTATTTTTTTACACTTTTCTCACTTCTTTTGTTTTTATAACAAAATCTTATCGTATAAAGACTTTTTCCTTATGTAACTAGTAGATCAAGACAAAGAACATTTGTTACCTTGCCAAAGACTTCAGTGTACTGTAAATTACATGAGGCACAAAAAGAAGCACCAGCAGACTTGTGTTGGATACCCATAACTTAAATCTTATTTCTTTCTCTTTTTATTCTAATCTTCTTTTAGTAGACTTCATATCCCAGTAGCACTCTAAGAATATAGAAAGTCAAATAAACTCCTGAGTACCTTATGTGTCGTTTTTCTATACTCACACTTTATTTTTAATGTTATTGTGTACTATGTTAGTTTTTCACTGCTCTGAAAAAAACAAAATTCTTAAAAAGGGGGCTGTGGTTGTGGCTCAATGTTGGATGGCTTGCCTAATATGTGTGTGGCACTGGGTTGGATTCTTGGCACCACATATAAGCAAATAAAATAAAGGTGCATTTATAACTAAAAACATTTTAAAAAAACTTAAGAGGACAAAGATTTATTTTGATTTACACTTTCATAGGTTTTAGTGCCTTGGTTCTGTTGTGTCTGGACCTGTATACTGAGTTAGAACATCTTTGCAAGTAGGTAATGGCAAAGCAAGCCTGCTTCTCTCATAGCCAGGGGAAAAAAAAAGAGAAAAAGCAAGATTGAGAACAAATTTTATTTTTCAAGGAAACACCCCTTTAACCCACCTCCTCCAACTAGGCCCATGCCCTAAAAATTTTATCACCTCCCACTAGCACAAGAAGTTAGAGACTGAACCTTCAACATATGAACTATTAAGGGAATTCCAGATCCATAACAGGTACAGAAATCAAAATTTATACGCATACATATGTATATAAAATATAATGATATATTAATAAAATTTATATATAAATAGCATTTAAATATTTTATATAATATTGATGTCATTGTTTCACTGAAAAATATTTAATTGCTTCTTTATTTTTTCAACTTTTTTTCCCCCCACAGTGCTGGGGTTTGAATCCAGAGCCTTGTTAAACAAGTGTTCTACCACTGAGTTGTGTGTGATCTGTCATTTAGTGTCTGATTTCTTGTAGTCATTCTCAATTCTCTGATGACTCTTAGCTATCCAATCTTATTCAGGTGTGAGAAATAAAAGTTGAATGAGCAATCCTTTAGCTCTGTTTAAAACATGCCATCTCACAGGCTTCAATCTTAACTATGCCCTTGAAGGAACATGATATGTGGCTATTTTTTCATGAACTTTGTTTTATCATGGAGGAATGCTCCAGCATCTCACTTTGGATGTCAGAGTCTGGCTGTTACTTTTATCACAATCACCTGGAAATGAGAAGTGTTGTTCTCAGTTCAGGAGAGAGCATTTCGTTGAACCCACATCTCTTTTTCAGTACGTTTTCCCTGCTATGCTGATGTCAGAGTTCACAGGCGCCCTGTGGTCAACCCTTCAGACTATTAATCTTGGTTTCTGCGATAGTGGAGGAAAGGTGTTGCTTTCATGTGTGTTATGAAGGAACAAACCTAGAACATTAAAAGGGACTATCAAATATTATTCAGATATAAAAACCTATATTCAGCTCCTTATTTTAAAAGCAGTTGGTGCCTTCTGCCTCCCTAAGCTTGAACTGGAGCCGCAGCATGAATTTTCCCACTTCAGCCCAAGCAACTACAATACCACAGAGTCTTTATCAAGGGTATTTTAATCACTTTCATTCTGTCTTTCAAATTTGCTGCTGTTCACATTTACATTTCCACTGTCTTAATTAATTTTTTATCATTTTATTGGGATTTTATGAGAGGGAGACAATATATTTTTGTTTAACCTTTGTCTGCTACTAAATGAACAACTAAAATTTTGTTTGGAAGATAAAGCAAAAGAGAGCACAATTATACGAGGTACACTTAGGATGTAGGAAATTAATGTTATATGATTTGGTGTGGTATATGATCATTTTTTATTCTTCAGGATTACATGTTTCCCTGAGGAAATGCTGTAGCTAAGATATTAGATGCATTTCAAGGTTAAATTGCTGAATTGCCTAATTTGCATTTGATATGCGCATATCACCCAAAATAAGTCCATTAATATAAGTCAGAAAATGCAAATCTTTAAATGAATATGAGATATTTTAGTATTCAATCCTTGGTAGGGAAAAAAAAAAAGAAAGAAAGTATATCTTTGATTAGTGATATGATCTGTGTTTAATATTTTGTTTTGATTCAGCTTCAATGTACAAAAAATAAAATATATATCAATCAAATGTAGATATTTTAGTAAATTACTAATTTCTCTATTTGCACATATGGAACTGAACCTGTCATGTCCATGGAGAGAATCTAAGGATGATTATGTAAATTCAGAAGAAGACAAATTTAAAGTTGGGAAACAGGGATTTGTGAATGCATTATTTTTTCAAATGGTATATCTCAATTTTGTTATTGTATATTAATTATGATTTCATTTTTTATTATTTAGTGATAAATCATGCATCTTAGAGATTTTATATAATTATTACATATGTGTTAATTAAAAGAAGTTTGTTTTTTTTAATGTTAAATTCAGTTAACACTATGAGATTTTGAGTACAAATAGGCAAACAATAAGTGTAATTATATACAAATTAGAAATCATCGTACAATCTGAATGGTGAAAATAAGAAATGAAGTATTGTTATTACTGCTAGAAAAAAAAACAAATTATTAAATGCCATTTTTACATATCAAAAAGATCCAGCATGGCTCATCCAACAAGATTCACTCTGACAGTGATTTTTTTAGCAGTGCATTTACAATTTAATAGGCCTTCTCTCTCTTCCTTGAGGGTCAGAAAAGTGCGTTTACAAATATTAATGATGTAAATAACATTATTTAGTTCAAATCTAGGGAACATAAATTTCTTATAAATGTAAAACACTCAATTTACTTTCAATTGAGTTAATCCTAGGCTTTTCCAGTTAATTAATATTTTCTGAAAGCTTACCACTCATGTGATGAAGTATTTCAAGACACTCCAGTTATAATTATTTAAATAATTTCACAAATGTTCACAGTATGTGAGCCATTAAGGGCCAGTAATTTTTAACTGTTAGACAAATCAAAGAAAATTGAATATTTTGCCTGAAAAGTAATACAGATTAGGTACGGAACTCCTAAGTCAATTTTCACATGAAGATTGAGCGCCCACAATTTATTACACTTGTCTGAGCAGAAGCTCATCCTTATACCTTCCAAATCCAAATCAAAAGTGTAGACAACATTCAATTAACTACGATATTTTATTCCAGTTTCTGAACTTGATGAATGATAGTCTCATTAAACTGATAACATAAATATGCCCTTCTGGCTATATATTTTTTAAAAAATGTTGGATCAAGGGATAAAAATAAGTAGAATTATAAAATTTTGGTAGGGAGTGGTGGTAAGAATTGTAAAGGGTAAATATCATTTTATTTGGGGGAAAATGTACTATGAAAGCAGCACAAGCAGTGCTGGGGTGTAACTCAGTGGTAGGGCAAGTGCTTAGCATGTACAAATCCCAGGGTTCAATCTGTAATCTCAATTAATAAAGCAAGCAAGCAAGTATTAATAGTTGAATTTAAGAAAAAAACATTTTAAAATGGGTTTTACAGAATTCCATCTTAATATTTTTTTACCTAAATGAAGAATTAATTTTTACATGGAGACATTATTTTAATTTGTATATAATTTGTATATAGTTGTGCAATTTCGGGTAAGAAAAAGAAAAGGTTAAAATAAGGTTCAGATGTGATTTGGTCCTGATAGTTACTTGCAGGATTTTTTTTTTTAATCCTAACAAAATTTCTATCAAATGTTTCCTTTATACTGACAGAAGAATTAAATCACCAAAAAAAAAATTATCTATGCTGTTTCCACATTTTGCAGCCAATATTCAGTTCTTCACATATTTGTCTCCAATGCTCACTTTCTTTCATTTCTCTACATTGCGTGCCACTCTATATAAAAATGGCAAATAATACATCAAAAATAAGCTGAGTTCCCAATGTCTGTCAATTAACCAAATTTTTTTAAAACAAAAGAAGTTACACTTTGTATTTTCTTCAATTATTCAACAGAGTAACCAAAGATTCCATGATTTGTACAACGGCACAAGATGGGTGGAGTAGTTGAAGGTGTGGTTTGAATAATCAGAAGCTGATTATTGAGCTCAGACCTGCACACTGTAGTAAAGTTTCATATTGTATAGTCTCACTTTCATTTAACTCTTTTGAAGATTTGGTGGGGAAATTTTCAGATAGAAGGAATTACAATAGAAAGATCTTAAAGTAGAAACAATGTGTGATGGTGTGAGAGAAACTGGGTGGTGCTCATATAAGACTGATAACTGCTCATGTTATGCCATGACATCTGTATCACTTCAAATTTGTCTATTTTAACAAATTTCCTTTTTATCCTTAGAGATAACTTTAATTCCTATTTTGGAGGTAATCTCACATCATTGAAATACTATCAGTAAAGCAATTTGATTAAATCCAGTCAGATTAACATTTGACTACATTATATCTAATCCTTAAACATATTAGCATATTATGTAAATACACATATGAATTTAAATATGACTCATATTTAGACTATATTAAAATTAGTGGCTTTAAGAGCATATAGCTTGATTACAATAGCACTGAAACAACTTATAAAGTGGAATAAAATATTTGCAACATATATGTGGAACAATTGTATATATCTAAGTTTTGAGATGAAATGTGACAAAGTAATAAGAAAAAGATAACACAGTATAAAACTTCCAAAGAATTATAAAAGAAAATTGCAACTGGTATCATATTTGAACAAATAAAAAAATAATGATTTTTCAATGTAACTCATCACTTAATCAAGTACAAATTTAAATCATCAGGAGATACCACTACAAAGACACTGTTGTCTTTCAAATGTAGAAGATGGGATATTCTAATTGCCTTAGTCATCTTTAACTGCTCTAGGAAAATGTCATCACATGGATAGCTTGTAAACAATAGAAATTTATTTTTCACAGTTCTGGAAGTTAGGAAGTCCAAGATTAATTATCTAGCACATTTGATGACTGATGAAGGACTCTTTCCTGGATCATAGAGGGAAACTTCTTGATTTAAATGTTGGTTGCATGAATATATATTTAATTCTTTAGAGTCAGTAAATTGTCCATTCATGGTATAAGTCATCTTTGGTTATGTACATTCTACTTCACTGGGAAACAAGGAAAAAAGAGACATAGAGAATAACCTCAGTTTATAAATATGTGAAATGATATGGGCCTAAATATCTTTTATACTTACTGTGCTACAAACTGTAAATTTTTCATTATTTATTATAGTTATTAAAAGATTAAATATTAGTCATAATAGCCTTTAAAGGAAAATGAGAATATGTTAGAATAAAACTTAACCATTAAATAATTTAAAGAAAATTACTACAGAACTATCTTAAGCTAATGAAAGGTGAATGACATAATTAATTAATATAATTATAATATTATAATTATATCAAATAATAAATATTTTAAAGGTTCATATTCATTACACTTTTTGCAGTGTGACTGATAAACTTCTCACAAGGAAGTGTGAATGCAAAATCATTTCCTGATATGTCTGCCAGAGTGCCAGAGTTCCAAACATATTTGCATTCATTAATATGTATTTATTATTAGGGGATATTATTAAACATAAACAAAAATTGTTAAAAAAAATCCATAAGTCAAAATAATTTTCTAATTGAATTAACTGTAATATTCATCACAAATTTATTTAGATCAAAGATCATAGCTTGAGATTTACCTTGAAGAGAAAATGGAACATTTAATTGGTACTGAGAAATAATTAAGAAAAAATAATTCTATAATGCAATGACGATATTTATTGTGCTCCTTTGATGTGCCACAATCTTTTATGTTCTAAATAAGTCTTACTATATCACTGAGATTCCTGCTCTTATTATTCTATTTTGTAGAGAAAGATGTTTGAAAGTTATTCAGTTAATCAAAATTAATTCTGATCCTAAAATCTGGGTTCTTAAGTTGATAATTCTCAATGTAATTGTACACTTGAATATCATATAGGATTTTAAAATGAATCCATACCAAGGTTCAGTGAAATTAAAACTTTTGTTGTATGTTCTAGCCATCTGTATTTTTACAAACTTCCCCAAGTTATGAATTTTATTTGTCCTCATTCTCGTTCATCTCTAAAATATCATGTATGAGTTTCTTAATATATTCACTTCTTCCCTCTTATTCAATATTTAAAGATGATGTTGTTTAGTTATTTTTGCTGCTATTTTTCCTTGAGAACTTGGTGCTGCTCTTGAAGTCTTCTTTTGAGAAAGCAGACTCCAAGTGTGCCAAATGCTTATGACAAATCAGTGACCTTAACCTTTTATTTAATATGAATATAATTAGAACAATTTAGGTAGGCTTTAGAGTAACATTGTTTTAAAGCTGATATCAAACATGTCAAGCATATTAATCACTAATAATATACAGAAGGAGCTCTTTCGCTTCGCTCCGGGCGGAGAAGCTGAATGTGTAATCAGCAGTGGATTGTAAGTACCCGAGGCAAAGAAAGCTCAGTGCGCCCCGCCTTTTTTTTTCTTTTTTCTTTTTTTTTTGAATATTTTTTATACAGGGAGAGTTTGTGGATTGGGTTTGTTGGTGGGGCTGTGGTTTCTGTGCCGAAAATCCACTCCGCGGGAGCCGCCATTTGCTTTCTGCTTGCTGTCTTGATGGCTCTGTATACACGGTCCGGCAGCCGCACCTAGAGGTTGGAGCTGGGCTGCGTGCCGAGCCCTGTCCTCCGAAGGCTGGAATGCAGCCTCAAGCATCTCGGTGGCCTGTTCGCCGCTGCACCTTCGGGCAGAGCCTGCTCTGGGGTCGTTCTGCACCCCCCTGCCAGGGGACCCGTGCTCCGGAGGAGGGGGACGGAGAGCCGTGGCGGCAGCCGCTTGGGCCCCTGGGGCCGGGCACAGGGCTGAAGAGCTGCGGAAGCCAGGGCGGCTCTGCTACGGTCGCAGACAAGCGCGGCCCAGAGACGGAGGCGACAGCGGCAGGGTTTCATTTCTAGAAATCTGGACTGGAAACAGAAGCAGCAGTTTGTATAATCCCAAGAACTTGCTTATACCAGGAAGCTGTAAGGGCAACATGAATAGCATTGAGGAGATGTAACATGGTGGCAGGCGCAGAGAGATCAAGTCTCTGACATCTTCAACTGCGCGGGCATAGGGAGCCGTAAACTGTCTAAATGCTGTTTGCTCAGGATCACTAGGCAATGCTGAGCTGACGTGGATCTGGGGTGTACAGGCTGGGCCTCTCAGAACACACACACAGAGCCCGAATTGGAAGCAATTAAGCTCCGGTTCGCCTGCTTCGTGTGACTCAGCACTAACGATCCTGCTGAAATAATTGGCCGGCCCTTAGGAACTTACAGAGGTAAAAGCCAACCGAGCCTTCATAGGCAGTGGCCACAGGACTGAAAGGGGGATTGGGAGAGACAGTCAGGACCCACCCGTTGCATTGGTCACCCGGCAAAGGGAACAAACGGTCACCATTTGCATGGGATATCACCATGGCAGAGAAACGGCGTCACGGGCGGAGGAGATAACTGCATTGAAACCAGCGCAACAGGTGTGTAATCCCCTAGTCATCTCTCTCCACACAGCAGGGAAAACTTAAGGGCCACTCCCAGCTCTCCTGTGAACGCAATAACCAGACCGAGGGAATCAGGAGTGGCGCGGGGCTCGCGGCGTGGAACTCCCGGCTACCGCTCCCACCAGTGCTGACAACTGAGGTCTCTTGCACCAGCTACCGGGGGCGTGGCTACAGGAGGGCAAGCAAATTCGCTGGGGGATCTCAGCCCCAAGCTCTTCAAACTTAGGGTCTGAGGGAGGCAAACAGGGAAAGTGAGCCCAGGTGTTCATGAAAACAGGGCTCCCAGGAGCAGCAGACCTGGCGTGTAGCCAGTATTGTGGTGAGCGCCACAGGTGAGCACGGCCTGGCTTGAGGAAACACAAGACAAGGCCCTAGACACTCAGGATTGGAGACCCGCCCAGTCTAGGAGAAAGAGCGGCTGCACAGTGAATGGTTCCCACCTATTGAGAGAAGCTTGGCCCAGTGGGCACAGCTCCACCTACTGGAAGAGAAGTTAATAGAACTCTAGGACTGCATTTATTATTATTATTATTATTATTATTATTATTATCATTTTTTTTTCTTTTTCTTTTTTTTTCTTATTTTTCTTTCATTTTCAATTTTTATTTGTTGTTGTTCTTTAACTTTTTTCAATGTTTCTATTTTTTTAATTTTATTATTATTTTTTTTAATTTTAATTTTCATTTTTTTTTATCACTATTATTTTTGTTAAAATTTTTTTTCATCTTTCCTTTCTTTATTATCTAATCTTTGTTATTCTTGTTTCTTTTGTCTTTTCATTTCTTTTCAATTTTCTTATTCCCCCTTCCTTGAATTCTACCTGCCTACTCTCATTCTCTTTAGTGACTTCTTCCCTTCCCTTCTAATATCTTTCCTCTCAAGCATCAAATAAATCTATAAGAGTAAACAGTAACTCAGCAGTCAAACAGAACAAGAAGAAACATGAGCAGCATAAAAAAGCAAGGAAGAAAAGTAGTACAAACAATGAAGGACAGCCTAAATATTCAGGAGGACCTAGAGTCAGCAGAAAAATGGTCATATAAAGAACTCAAGGAATACCTTAGACAGATGGAATGGAACCTTAAAGAAGATACGAGACAGCAAATTCAAACAGTGAAAGAACACTTTGAAAATGAATTACATAGGCAGATAAAAGAAGAAGTTAAGCATCTTTATCAGGAGATTGAGATTATAAAAAAAAACAAACAATAATTCTAGAAATGAAGGAAACGATAAACCAAATTAAAAACTCAATTGAGAGTATCACTAACAGAGTGGAGCAAGTAGAAGCCAGAACATCAGATAATGAAGACAAAATATATCATCTTGAAAAGAGCCTAGCCAACTCAGAAAGGCTGGTTAAAAACCACGAGAAAAACATCCAAGAGATATGGGATAACATAAAGAAACCAAACCTACGAGTCATCGGGATAGAAGAAGGTACAGAGATTCAAACCAAGGGAATGAGTAACCTGCTGAAAGAAATAATTACAGAAAACTTTCCAGAAATAAAAAAGGAAACGGATATACAAATTGTAGATGCATACAGGACACCAAGCACACAAAATCACAGTAGACCAACGCCAAGACACATTGTTATGAAGATATCCAATATACAGAACAAAGAGAAAATACTAAAAGCTACAAGAGAAAGGAGGCAGATTACATTCAGGGGTAAACCAATAAGGTTAACAACGGATTTTTCATCACAGACGCTGAAAGCGAGAAGATCCTGGAACAACGTATTTCAAACACTGAAAGACAATGGATGCCAACCAAGAATTCTGTATCCAGCAAAATTAAGCTTCAGGTACAATAACAAAATAAAAATCTTTCATGATAAACAAAAGCTAAAAGAATTTGCAGCCAGAAAACCAGCATTGCAAAGCATCTTGAGCAAAACACTACACGAGGAAGAAATGAAAAACAATAACCAAAACCATCAGTGGGAAGTGCCTCTATAAAGACAGAGGGTGGGGGGAAAGCTAACCATGGAGAAACAAACTAAATTAAAAAAAAAAAGAAGAAGATAAATAATCAAACATGGCTGGAAGTACAAACCATATATCAATAGTAACTCTAAACATTAATGGCTTAAACTCTCCAATAAAGCGACATAGGCTGGTAACATGGATTAAAAAAACAAATCCAACAATATGCTGCCTCCAGGAGACACATCTGATTGGAAAAGACATACACAGGCTGAAGGTGAAAGGTTGGGAAAAAATATACCACGCACATGGTCCTCGTAAGCAAGCAGGGGTGGCCATCCTCATATCGAATAAAATTGACTTCAAGACTAAATTAATCAAAAGGGATAAGGAAGGACATTATATACTGTTAAAAGGAACCATTCACCAACAAGACATAACAATTATCAATATTTATAGACCAAATAATGGTGCTGTGACGTTCATAAAACAAATTCTTCTCAAGTTCAAGAATCAAATAGACCACAACACAATAATTATGGGTGACTTCAACACACCTCTCTCACAATTGGACAGATCCTCCAAACAAAAGCTGAATAAAGAAACTATTGAACTCAATATCACAATCAACAACCTAGACTTAACTGACATATATAGAATATATCAACCATCATCAAGTGGATATACTTTTTACTCAGCAGCACATGGATCCTCCTCAAAAATAGACCATATATTATGCCATAGGGCAACCCTCAGTAAATATACAGGGGTGGAGATAATACCATGCATTTTATCTGATCATAATGGAATGAAACTGGAAATCAATGATAAAAGAAGGAAGGAAAAATCCTACATCACATGGAAAATGAACAATATGTTACTGAATGATCAATGGGTTACAGAAGACATAAAGGAAGAAATCAGAAAATTCTTAGAGATAAATGAAAATACAGACACAACATATCGGAATCTATGGGACACAATGAAAGCAGTTTTAAGAGGAAATTCATCGCTTGGAGGTCATTCCTCAAAAAAAGGAAAAACCAACAAATAAATGAGCTCACACTTCACCTCAAAGCCCTAGAAAAGTAAGAGCAAAACAACAGCAAATGTAGCAGAAGGCAAGAAATAATCAAAATCAGAGCGGAAATCAACGAAATTGAAACAAAAGAAACTATTGAAAAAATTAACAAAACTAAAAGTTGGTTCTTTGAAAAAATAAATATGATCGACAGACCCTTAGCCATGCTAATGAAGAGAAGAAGAGAGAGAACTCAAATCACTAACATACGGGATGGAAAAGGCAATATCACAACAGACACTACAGAAATACAGAAGACAATTAGAAATTATTTTGAAAACCTATATTCCAATAAAATAGAAGATAGTGAAGACATCGATAAATTCCTTAAGTCATATGATTTACCCAGACTGAGTCAGGAGGATACTCACAACTTAAACAGACCAATAACAATAGATGAAATAGAAGAAGCAATCAAAAGACTTCCAACCAAGAAAAGCCCGGGACCGGATGTGTATACAGCGGAGTTTTACAAAACCTTTAAGGAAGAATTAATGCCAATACTTTTCAAGTTATTTCAGGAAATAGAAAAAGAAGGAGCTCTGCCAAAATTCATTCTATGAGGCCAACATCACCCTGATTCCGAAACCAGACAAAGACACCTCAAAGAAAGAAAACTACAGACCAATATCTCTGATGAACCTAGATGCAAAAATTCTCAATAAAATTCTGGCGAATCGGATACAAAGGCACATCAAAAAAATTGTGCACCATGATCAAGTAGGATTCATCCCTGGGATGCAAGGATGGTTCAATATACGGAAATCAATAAATGTTATTCATCACATCAATAGACTTAAAAATAAGAACCATATGATCATCTCAATAGACGCAGAAAAAGCATTCGACAAAGTACAGCATCCCTTTATGTTCAAAACATTAGAAAAACTAGGGATAACAGGAACTTACCTCGACATTGTAAAAGCTATCTATGCTAAGCCTCAGGCTAGCATCATTCTCAATGGAGAAAAATTGAAGGCATTCCCCCTAAAATCTGGAACAAGACAGGGATGCCCTCTATCACCACTTCTATTCAATATAGTTCTCGAAACACTGGCCAGAGCAATTAGACAGACGAAAGAAATTAAAGGCATAAAAATAGGAAAGGAAGAACTTAAATTATCACTATTTGCAGATGACATGATTCTATACCTAGAAGACCCAAAAGGGTCTACAAAAAAACTACTAGAACTAATAAATGAATTCAGCAAAGTGGCAGGATATAAAATCAACACGCATAAATCAAAGGCATTTCTGTATATCAGTGACAAAACTTCTGAAACGGAAATGAGGAAAAACACTCCATTCACAATATCCTCAAAAAAAATAAAATACTTGGGAATCAACCTAACAAAAGAGGTGAAAGATTTATATAATGAAAACTACAAAACCCTAAAAAGAGAAGCAGAAGAAGATCTTAGAAGATGGAAAAATATACCCTGTTCATGGATAGGCAGAACTAACATTATCAAAATGGCGATATTACCAAAAGTTCTCTATAGGTTTAATGCAATGCCAATCAGAATCCCAACGGCATTTCTTGTAGAAATGGATAAAGCAATCATGAAATTCATATGGAAGAATAAAAGACCCAGAATAGCAAAAGCAATTCTAAGTAGGAAGTGCGAATCAGGCGGTATAGCGATACCAGACTTAAAACTATATTACAGAGCAATAGTAACAAAAACAGCATGGTACTGGTACCAAAACAGGAAGGTGGACCAATGGTACAGAATAGAGGACACAGAGACTAATCCACAAAGCTACAACTATCTTATATTTGATAAAGGAGCTAAAAGCATGCAATGGAGGGAGGATAGCATCTTCAACAAATGGTGCTGGGAAAACTGGAAATCCATATGCAACAAAATGAA
The DNA here is from genome assembly GCF_047511675.1 of Marmota flaviventris. Classification (NCBI taxonomy): domain Eukaryota; kingdom Metazoa; phylum Chordata; class Mammalia; order Rodentia; family Sciuridae; genus Marmota; species Marmota flaviventris. The sequence continues at coordinate 1,332,165 of NW_027288344.1, forward strand.
ACTGAATCCCCTCCTCTCGCCATGCACAAAAGTTAACTCAAAGTGGATCAAGGAGCTAGATATCAAATCAGAGACTCTGCATCTGATAGAAGAAAAAGTTGGCTCCGATCTACATATTGTAGGGTCGGGCTCCAAATTCCTTAATAGGACACCCATAGCACAAAAGTTGATAACAAAAATCAACAAATGGGACTTACTTAAACTTAAAAGTTTTCTCTCAGCAAGAGAAACAATAAAAGAGGTAAATAGGGAGCCTACATCATGGGAACAAATTTTTACTCCTCACACTTCAGATAGAGCCCTAATATCCAGAGTATACAAAGAACTCAAAAAATTAAACAATAAGAAAACAAATAACCCAATCAACAAATGGGCCAAAGACCTGAACAGACACTTCTCAGAGGAGGACATACAATCAATCAACAAGTACATGAAAAAATGCTCACCATCTCTAGCAGTCAGAGAAATGCAAATCAAAACCACCCTAAGATACCATCTCACTCCAGTAAGATTGGCAGCCACTATGAAGTCAAACAACAACAAGTGCTGGAGAGGATGTGGGGAAAAGGGTACTCTTGTACATTGCTGGTGGGACTGCAAACTGGTGCGGCCAATCTGGAAAGCAGTATGGAGATTCCTGGGAAAGCTGGGAATGGAACCACCATTTGACCCAGCTATTGCCCTTCTTGTACTTTTCCCTGAAGACCTTAAAAGAGCATACTACAGGGATACTGCTACATTGATGTTCATAGCAGCACAATTCACAATTGCTAGACTGTGGAACCAACCCAGATGCCCTTCAATAGATGAATGGATAAAAAAAAATGTGGCATTTATACACCATGGAGTATTACGCAGCACTAAAAAATGACAAAATCATAGAATTTGCAGGGAAATGGATGGCACTAGAGCAGATTATGCTTAGTGAAGCTAGCCAATCCCTAAAAAACAAATACCAAATGTCTTCATTGATATAATGAGAGCAACTAAGAACAGAGCAGGGAGGAAGAGCAGGAAGAAAAGATTAACATTAAACAGATAGATGAGGTGGGATGGAAAGGGAGAGAAAAGGGAAATTGCATGGTAATGGAGGGAGACCCTCATTGTTATACAACATTACATATAAGAGGTTGTGAGGGGAATGGGAAAATAAACAAGGAGAGATATGAATTACAGTGGATGGGGTAGAGAGAGAAGATGGGAGGGGAGGGAGGGGGCATGGTAGAGGATAGGAAAGGTAGCAGAATACAACAGTTACTAATAGGGCATTATGTAAAAATGTGGATGTGTAACCGATGTGATTCTGCAATCTGTATTTGGGGTAAAATTGGGAGTTCATAACCAACTTGAATCTAATGTATGAAATATGATATGTCAAGAGCTTTATAATGTTTTTAACAACCAATAAAAAAAAATTAAAAAAAAAACAAAAAAAAGAAAAACAAAACAAAACAAAAAAGAAGATAAGGATGAATTTAGCACTAGAACCCTTGAGTGTCACAAAAGCATAACTTTTAACTAATACCTTGAATCATTTTCTAGTAATCCTCTAATCAGATTAACGGAGGACAGTCCTATGCTGCTCTACCCCACTTCTGATGCATTTGCTAAAGAATAGCCAAGTGCCAAAAACCGAGAACAGAAAAAGAGAGATTGAACAAGCTAAATCTGACACTTCTGCACAATTAAAAGAGCTGATATCAGTGTGTTCCAAAAGGGTATTACTATAATCCTTTGCATGGTTACTTTTTTCTGTGATTTCAGTAACCTGAATCAACTTTGGTCTGAAAAATATTAAATGGAAAATTCCAGAAATAAACTTCATAAGTTTAAAAAATAAAAATAAAAATAATATACAGAAGGAAGGGAAAATTGTCAGGATGTTCCTCATTAGGAAAAAGGGAAGATGTTCTCATGTGAAAGTGAAAAGATATCCCCAAATGTTTTTCAACATTAATGGTGAGAAACTAAAACTTATGGATACAGGTGCATGTAGCATGATAAATCCATGTAATGGGAAGGTGTTTAAATGAAATAGGAATCAGTGTCACTAGTTCAGAGACACTTGGGGAAATAGATGTTAGGCTCTTAGAATTAGGAAAGAATTTATAACATAGTGAATATGACATAGTGAATCCATAGTGAATGGATCAGAGAAATACTGACTTTCATCTATAATAGATGTTTTGTAAAGGCTAATGATGATTTTCCTGTATGTTCTCTACCTATTCCCAATTGTGGGGAATAGGTAGGATGCAATTAGAGAGCTAGATGATACCAATGTTGCAAAACAGAGGTAAGTATAGGAGTAGAACATATATAAAGGGAATATTTCCAATGGCTGAATATGAAATTTAATCAGGTAAATGAGGAGATTAAGATCAATAAAGTAGAACTTAATGTGTAGTAAATAATTGATTCTTGATAAAATTTTCTTGAATGAATAGTATAGACAATGTGAAATATAATTCACATTTAATTTAAAAATTATTGTAATGACTTAGTATGTACCTATAAAATTAACAAAGAAACTCATAGAACAAAATATTTTGAAACTTCTGAAGTTTCATTTTCAGTCAAAACAAATTGAGGAATTATGGCATCTTTGCAGAAATCTGAAAACATTAGCAGTACCAGACATATTGTCATGTAGAAGGACAGCTTTGATTTGTTTGACAGATCATTATTGTTGGAAATCTTCCCAGACCATCCTGCTTCCTGCCTGTGAATTCAATCTAAATTAGTGGAGGTCTGACCTTAGTTACATAATTGCAATTGGGCAGGAATTAATCCTCACTGTTTCAGGCAGAGACTTAAAAATATGTAGATAAAAGGGTAGCATATTGCTAATGACTATTATTTATTCAACATCGTTCATTTTATGCAGGAGAAACGGAATAGTACTGTCAAAATACATTGATTATCCTAGGGCTATGCATAACAATATCAGGAGTAACAAGGATCTCATTCTGAGGCATGCAGATAAAATCCCTACTCAACCTTTGGAGCTGGGTGGTAAAGGACATTTTGTCAACACAATGATGACTAACTGGGACTCCTCAATGCTTGCCTTCTGGTTTTGTGTTCTTCCATTTCATCTATTCATATTCTAAACATTTAAAGTCTAAGAGAAGCATAGTGATTCCTAAGGAGAAAAGTAGAGATAAAAAGTAAAATTTCACCAGGATTCCATGTTAAATTATGAAATAAATTTAACATATTAATAATAGAAAAAAGTTTATTAAAGTACAAGTCTACCTATAAAGCCATTCTTAATTGTAGGGTTTTCTATAGTTTATATAAAATTATAATTCCAAATCAGTGTAGTGTACTGATTTAGAATATGATATACAGGAAGAAAAAAGGCTTTGAAATGAAATATATTTAAAAAATCCTTTTCAACCATCTTATATAGTTCATTAACCAGTACTTGTTTACTGAAGATCAAGGTCTAGAAACATTTTTATTTGTAAAATTATTTTAAATGCACTACATGCAAAGTAATGATATAATATCACCATTAGATATGTTAATGCACATCTCAAAGTTGAAATGTGTACTCCTTGAAGCTTTAAAATTAAGTTACTCAAAAAATTGAGAATGTAGATAAGAGAATGGAGTGGAAATCATCTAATATCTAATTTGAATATTGACTTTCTTCTGTGACAGGAAATAATGAGGTCAGTTTGATTGCTGGCTTTGAAATTTCATACATTTAACTATTTATATTCTAAAATTCTGTTGGTGAAATTTAGATCCTTATGCTTTTATTCCATTTGATATAAGCAGTTGAAATCGTTTTAATGTTTCACAGCCAAATGATAGAAGTTTTTGGATACATGCTGTGTGGACTTGTAAAACATAGATGTCTGCATTAACAAAATACCTTAGAATGGATAATTTATAAACAACATGATTTTATTGCTCCCAGTTCTGAAGGGCAGAAAATTCAAGATCAAAGAGCCAGTAGATTTAATGTCTCCTGAGGATTAGCTCCATGTAGTAAAGGTGGTGCTTTTTGGCTGTGTTCTCAGTTGGCAGCAGAGGTAAGCTGTACATCTCAGGCCTCTTTTTATTAGAACACTAATCCCATTATGACAGCTCACCTCAATGTCCTCACCATCCCTTCAAGACCCAGTATTTAATAATTTTGCACTGAGGATAAAGTTTCAACATATGAATCTTGTGGGGGCTAATAAACATTCAGACCATATCAATAGGTCTGTTTGATTTCTCATGTTTATAAAGCTTGTCAAATATATAAGAAATGAACCAATGTATATGGATTTCAATAAGACAAGAATAAAATTAAAACATCAATTGAGATATATATGGCCGCTATATTATGAGTTAATCATATAGAAATCCTCATGCTGATAGTGACTGTTGATTTGAAATTTGGTGTTTTATAATAATTTGAAGCTACATTATTATAAAACAGATGTACCAAATAATTTAACAAAGTGTTTTTTGTAAGATTAAAAGCAATGCTTGATTTTACTTTTTGAACAGGACTCACTATGAATTAGCTTAAACTTTTGTGATAAGTATTGGTAATATTTTCAATATGTTTAATAGCTGAAATAAGGTAAGTAGAGCCATACCTATTTAATTTCTCAGAATTTGTGTTTTTCCTGTTGCTGTTGTTTGTTTGAATAAAGCTTTTGCTAGAATATAGATCATTGGACAATTACCTTGTACCATGATGCCCAAATGTTTCTTCCCCCAAATCATAGGATTTAACATTAATTACCAAATTGTACCAACCTTTCTTTTAACTTGCAAATGTTTCTACCTACATTTGTTGTTTCGTGTAGTTTCCTACATTTTGTTTTTGTGTTATATTTTCTTTTTGTTAGAAACTTTCAAGTACTTGATCTACTTCTATTAGAGTAAAGCTTTTTCTGCCTAATCAAACAGATTAATTTTGGCCAATATGAATGTATTAACATGATTTTATGGAATTCACCCAAAAAGATGATTGCCATATTACAGTACCACCCATGTAGATATTTTAGAAATTGGTTATATAATTTATAGTCTTAAATATGTTATACAGAATATAATTATATAATTAGTAATTGACCCAACTAAAGAACAAAGAAACAGAAGCACATCCAGAAAACAATTAAGTAATATGCATGGAGATATCCAAACCATCCAAAGCACTGAAAGAGGCATGTTTTAAAAATTTTATATGTACTTTAACACTATAGACATAAAAGACCTTCTTCCCGAATTATAATTATTTCACTTATAACCTGATTTTGTCACTGGTGCAACACAAAATAATTCTTAAAAATATATCAAAAATCTATTGAGTGAAATGGTTGAGTCCTATAATAAGTCCCAATGGAAATATGGAAGATAATTCAGGATCCCAGATAATTTGATGGGCAAATATGTAACTGAATCTCATAGTCTGCAAATGGAATTGATTTGTGTGTGCGTGTGTGTGTCCATGCACATGTGTGTTTTTGTGTGTGTTTAGATATTCATTGATAATTTGCTGCTAGCCATTAACAAATGTAATTGCAGCATAGTGATACATAGATGTTTTCTATAAATGTACCAGATGTACTGAAATTACTGTTTTGAACAGTACATATTTTTCTGAAAATAATACATTTTCCACAACCAAGCTAGAAATCATCCAAATGAGAAACATCTCTTATTGACTTTATGCATGTATCTGAAAACACACACACACACACACACACACACACACACACACACACACATGTTCCAGAGGAATTTGGTGATGTCTCAACTCATTCACAATGTAATTTATAAAGAAACTATGCATACATCACTTCATTGGTCTTTGAGAACTAAACAGTATTTCTGCTTTACAAATAAAATAAGCTAAGAAAAACTTAATTAAAAATGAAATGTTTCCTATGTTCACAAAAGTATGAAATACTTGAATCATATCTTCTCACTAGGTTATGATATTCCATTTCTGCTAATCTACTTAAATTTAGTAATCACAAAAGCAAGTTATAAGAATCATTACTATTATAGTTATAATTCTGTTTAGATACATTTCCATTATTAGGCTGTAAAAAAATGAAAATCTAAGTTGACTCTTCTCTCTCATTTTACTAGGTTCCAGCACTTATCTTTTAGCCATTCGAATTCATTCATATCAATGACTTTTACTCTTTTATTCGATAAATGATAATACATTTTAGACATTATAATGGCTAGTAGGGATACAGGAATGAATAATTATATATTTTCTTTTCCTCATATTGTTAACTATCTAACATGAATACATATATTAAAGAATCTAACTTAGTAAGTTGGAAATGGCCTCAAAGATCCATATTCAAAACTTTGGAATCTGTGACTATTTAATACTACATGACAAAAAAAAAATATAAATTTTTGATTATTTATTTTTTGGTAGCTGGGGATTTAATTCATACACATTAGGAAAGCATTTTATCACAAGGTATACTTCCTATCCTCTTTATTTATTCTTTTGAGACAGGTCTTGCTAAATAACATAGGCTCATCTCAGCCTTATAATACTTCTCTGCCTCATACTCCTGAGTAATTGGGATTTTAGGTTTTGTCACCATTCCCCACAGCAAAAAGGACTTTATAATTGTGATTAAATTAAGGATCTTAAGATGAGATGATTATCCAAGATTATTTCCATAGGCCCAATGTAATACAAGGGCACTGAGAATAGAGTGGGTGAAATTTCATTTTAAGATTAAAATTTCATTTTAAGATTAATTTCTTAGAAATTGTAACCAAAATGCTTAAAAATTAAGAAACTATCACTTTATTTTGGCTTATTCTCCCAGTATCAGTTATTTTCTATCAAATTCTTTTTTAAAAATTTCTTTTATTCTATAAATACATGATGCGGAATGCATCACAATTCCTATTACACATATAGAACACAATTTTTCATACTTCTATTTGTATATAAAGTATGTTCATACCAATTCATGTCTATCAAATTCTTAAAACAATCTAACATCTATGAAAAGCATTCACTATTAAAGATTTGAGATTTAAGTCTTATTTAACCTTACATGTCAATCAACACCAAATGCAGTAGAAGACAGGAAATAATTAAAATCAGAGCTGAAATAAATGAAATTGAAACAAAAGAAATAATTGAAACAATTGACAGAACAAAAAGCTGGTTCTTTGAAAAAGTAAGTAAAATGACAGACGCTTAGCCATGCTAATGAAGAGGAAGAGAGAGAAAATTCAAATTACTAACATGTGTGATGAAAAGGGAAATATCATGAGAGACACTACAGAAATATAGAAGATAACTAGAAATTATTTTGAAAATTTGAACTCCAAATAAAATAGAAAATATTGAAGGCATTGACAAACTTCTAGAGTTATATAATTTGCCCAGATTGAATCAGGATGATATACAAAAAACAGGTCAATTTCAAGCAACAAAATAGAATATAATATCAGAACTCTACCAACAAAGAAAAACCCAGGAGTGGATGGATACACAGCTGAGATCTACAAGACCTTTAAAGAAGAACTAATACCAATATTCTTCAATTTATTTTAGAAAATAGAAAAAGAGGCAGCACTTCCAAATTCATTCTCTGAGCCAATATCACCCTGATTTCAAAACCAGGCAAAAACACAACAACAAAAAAAAAAAAAACTTCAGACCAATATATCTAATGAACACAGATGCAAAAATTCTCAATAAAATTCTGCAATTCAAATACAAAAGCATCAAAAAAGATCTTTCACCAAGTGGGATTCATCCCAGGGAAGCAAGGTCGGTTCAACATATGGAAATCAATAAATGTAATTCATCACATCTCAATAGACTTAAAGATAAAAATCATATGATCATCTCAATAGACACAGAAAAAAGCATTTGACAAAATACAGCACCCCTTCACATTCAAAACACTAGAAAAATTAGAGATAACAGAAACATATATCAACATCATAAAGGCTATCTATGCTAAGCTCCAGGCCAAGAGTATTCTAAATTGAGAAAAATTGAGGGCATTCCCTCTAAAATCTGGAACATGAGAGGGATGCCCTCTTTCCAGCACTTCCATTTAACATAGCTCTTGAAACACTGGTCAGAGCAATTAGACAGATGAAAGAAATTAAAGATATACTCTTAGGAAAAAAAAGAACTCAAATTGGCACTATTTGCTGAAAATAAAATTCTATACCCAGAAGACCCAAAAAATTCCACCAGAGAACTTCTAGAACTAGTAAATGATTTCAGCAAACTAGCAGGATACAAAATCAACACCCATAAATCAAATGCACTTCTGTATATCAGTGACAAATCCTCAGAAAGGGAAATGAGGAAAACTACCCCATTTACAATAGCCTCAAAATAAAATAAAATAAAATAAAATACTTAGGAATCAATTTAATCAAAGAGATGAAAGATCTATATAATGAAAATTGCAGAACCCTAAAGAAAGAAATCAAATAAGACCTTAGAAGATGGAAAGATCTACCTTGCTCTTGGATAGGCAGAATTAATATTATCAAAATGACCATACTACCAAAAGCACTATACAGATTTAATGCAATTCTTATCAAAATCCCAATGACATTCCTAATAGAAATAGAAAAATCAGTCATGAAATTTATCTGGAAAAATAAGAGACCCAAAATAACTAAAGCAATTCTTAGGAGGAAGAGTGAAGCAGGTGGCATCACTATACCAGACCTTAAACTATACTACAGAGCAACAGTATCAAAAACAGCAGGATATTGGCATCAAAACAGACTGGTAGATCAAAGGTACAGAATAGAGGACACTGAGACTAACCCACAAAATTATAATTATTTTATATTAAACAAAGGCACCAAAAACATGTATTGGAGAAAAGATAGCCTCTTCAACAAATTTTGCTGGCAAAACTGGAAATCCATATGCAACAAAATGAAATTAAACCCCTCTCTCTCACCATTCATAAAACTCAACTCAAAATGGATCAATGACCTAGGAATAAAACCAGAGACCCTGAGTCTAATAGAAGAAAAAGTAGGCCCTAATCCCCATCATGTGGGATTAGGCCCCAACTTCCTTAATAAGACTATTTTGGCACAAGAATTAAAATCAAGAATCATTAAATGGGATGGACTCAAACTAAAATGTTTCTTTTCAGCCAAAGAAACAATATGGGAGGTGCATAGAGAGCCTACATATTGGGAGCAAATCTTTACCCCTCAAACATCAGATAGAGAATTAATCTCTAGGGTATATAAAAACTCAAAAAAAAAAAAAAAAAAACTAAGCATCAAAAAAAAAAAAAAAAAAAAAATAACCCAATCAATAAATGGGACATTATTACTGTGTGTATATATGTGAATTCATAATCAATGTGATTCTGCAACCTGTATAATCAGAAAAAATTAGATATTATATCCCATCTGATTCAAATATGTGATATGAAAAGGTCATTGTACTGTCATGTGTAGCTAATTAAAACAAATTTTAAAGTAAATAAATAAATAAATACATAGGCCAAGGACTTGAACAAAGATGATATACAATCAATCAATAAATATACAAAAAAAAGTTCATCATTGCTAGCAATTAGAGAAATGCAAGTCAAAACTACTGTAAGATTTCATTCTCATTACAATCAGAATGGCAGCTATGATGAAGACAAACAACAATAAGTGTTAGCGAGGATGTGGGGAAAAAGGTACACCAATACACTGCTGGTGGGACTGCAAATTGGTGCAGTCAAGATGGAAAGCAGTATGGAGATTTCTTCAAAAACTGAAAATGGAGCCATCATTTTACCTAGGTATCCCACTCCTCGGTCTATACCCAAAGGCAGGGACACAGCCACATCAATGTTTATAGCAGCGCAATTCACAATAGTTAAACTGTGGAATCAAATTAGATGCCTTTTGGTAGATGAATGGACAAAGAAAATGTGGTATATATACACAATGGAATATTACTCAGCAATTAAAGAAAATAAAATCATGGCATTTGCAGGTAAATGGGTTGAGTTGGAGAAGATAATGCTAAGTGAAGTTAGCCAATCCCAAAAAACCAAATGCTGAATGTTTTCTCTGATATAAGGAAGCTAATTTAAAGTGGGGTAAGGAGGGGGAGCATGGGGAGGAATAGATGAAATCTTGATAGGGTAGAGAGTTGGGAGGGGAGAGAGGGCGAAGGGGGTTAGCAAGAATGGTGGAATGTGATGGACATTATTATCCAAAGTACATGTATGAAGACATGAATTGGTGTGAATATACTTTTATACAACCAGAGATATGAAAAATGCTCTATATCTGTAATAAGAATTGTAATGCATTCTGTTCTGATATATAAATTTTTAAAAATAATTTAAAAAAACTTATATATGAATTATTAAAACATTAATTATTAAAACATATATTAGATATTTAAGTATACATATTTTACATTTTCATGAATGTATTGTTTCTGTCATCTTCAGTGCATTAATATTTCCTCAAGAAAAAGATATAGCTATGTTAATTTGCATTAATGTTTTCATCTTTTATGAAATGTCATTTGAAATTTGATGAGGAAAAAAAAAATCTATCCAAAAGGACTAAAATAATCTACGGTTTTGAAAACTTAGACAAATTATTATCTTTAGTGCTAATATGTTCTAAATTTATTCAATGATTTAAAGCACAAAAATATCAACTAAATTTAACCCTTGGTTTGCCAAGTTTTGAGTGGGTTGACACACAGAATCAAAGGGAGAAAACAAATGAATTAGATTAGAAAGCATTGTGGACTCTGTTTTTTTATTTGAAAATTTAAAAAAATGTGATTAAATTTTAGACATAGTAACTAGAAAGACCTAATTATTCTATAATCAAGTCTATTGCTCTATTATTTTATGCCTTCTCTTTTGACAACAGAATGCTATTTCAAGTGTTGTCCAATACTCTAAAATAGGAGGATTCTATTATTGCCAGAAAAGATTCATGGTGAAGTTTCTGTAATAAAAGTGATTAATTTGCAGATGAGGAGATCCCCCACCACCAGCAGAGCTGAAATCAGTCACCTAGTCTTGCCTTCTCATTGGAGGGAATTCTAATGAGAAGCACGGAGTAATAAGAAAGATGTTACTAGGAAATATAGAGGGTACAAACACTCAGGACCGACTGAATGGGTCACCTCAGTAGGCCACTGTGACCCTGACAAATTTGGAGTGTCTACGGGTTTTGGTACCCTTGTTCTTACCTGAATTTTTTATACTCCCTTAATCAGACTTTCAAACTCCCGTTCTCCAGAAGCTTGTCTGCTAGAGAAGCTTCTGTCTGCTACAGAAGCTTGTCTGTATAGGACATTTTGTGATCTCAGTTTTGTGACTCCTGGATTTTCTGAATACATGTCTGATATTCTTGTGCATCACTGCCTTCCCTTGTCCTGCTCATGCCTGATTAACCTACCTAACAATAACTTATTTTTATGACTAGTTTTTCTTAGCCAGTGTTCATCTAGTGAAAAATTATCTATTGTAATTTATATGTATTTCAAATCTGCATGTATACAATTGCCATATAAGTGAAGATACAGAAGTAGCCATGAAATTCAGTCCACCAAAATTCCACACAAGCAATTAAAAGCACAGCATGGCCCAGTATTTTTTATATTATATAAATTTCAAGTATCATTCAGTTATTTATTGATTTGATGTTTATTCAAGTATTGTCACTGCCCTACAGTGATTAAGAACAGGAATTAGAATTCAATTTGTCCATATTGGATTAGCAGCCTCACCACTTCCTAAATGAGTTGTTTTCTATTGCATTGATAACAAATTACAGCAAACTGAGTTGTTTATAAGAACGTGAATTTAAGACAGTTCTGTTATCTAGCATGTGGCTTACTCACTAGAAGAAAAAGGTTGCTTCAGGGCTTTGTTCCTTCAGGGAGATTGTAAGATAAAGTCTTTTTCCTTGCCTTTTTTGATCTCTAGAGGTGGGCCACATTCTCAGTTCTGAGGTCAGGGATAGTTGGTTAGGACTTTCTCACACTAAAAAAACATCTTTCTCTCAAACCTCCCCTTCCTATAAAGGACCAGTGTAATAAGGATATGCCCAAGTGGATAATTCTGGAAAATCTTATTTTAATGGCAGCTGATCAACAAATTCATTTTCATCTGCTTGCAATCTTAATTTCACTATGCCACATAAAGCTACATATTGATGGTTCCAAGGATTAATGTCTGGTGGTTTTGGGGGTGAGGGGGCATTATTCTTCCTAAGGAACTTTAAGATCTCCTGTGTCAGAAGTTTGACTTGTGGATAATATAATAAATGACATAAGTATGTTCTCTGTGACTGTTAGATATTATGATTCTTAATTTCATGGGAAAATTATAAATTACAAAATTCTCTTTGACATTAAATGGAGCTTTCTGCTCTATCTTTAGAAGGAAAACTATGTAACATTCCAAATTATTTAAATGTTAAACTCTCAATTTTATGAATAATACATTCTAAAATTTATAAAGCAACCATAAAGCAAAACTCTGATTATTATTTATATATTATAAATAGTATAAAGTCGTAATATAAAACTTTTACTTGGCTGTCAATTTTTGTTCTAAGTTCCCTATAAAATACTCCCTGGATTAAGTTGGAAAATGACTGTAGTTCCTTTTAAATCCTGTGCATGTTTAAATAAACACGTATCTATTTTAAAACTGCTTCCTTATCCAGCTTAACAATAATACAATATATTTACGTAATAGCATGTTGATATAATTTATATTTATTTTTGAAATGCAAATTATTAAAAAGAAACTCAGTTCAACTTTTACAAATAAAGGCTTCTTTATATTCCTTGAAGATTTTTCCTTTTGTAAATTCAAATAGGAGGTGATAATAAAAAAATGTGTGAATGCATCATCAAAGTACATTTTGGACAGTTTCTATTTATATTCTCTAATTTATAATGCAAGAGTTATAAAATTTGACTACCTTCATGCTCCTATCTTGGAGAGAGATCAGTGGCAATTTCATAACCTCAGTTCTTATGAAGCTGCTCTGCCACAAGGAACAAGTTCTAATGCTTCAGGAAAGAGAGATGTTTATTACAAAGGAAAGCACCTCCTGAGTCAGCCTGTTAGGGAGATTTGCTGCCACTTTTATTGAATTCCTGAGGGTTTTATTCCTCAAGCTATTACTCTCAAACGTATAAGCAAGAAAAGGCCAGAGCCCTGTTCAGCTTTATTGTCTCTCATGTAAATGTTTACCAAAGCTGAGAACAATGCACTAAGTCAAAGCAGTGCTATCTGATAGGCTTTTTATTAATCTTTTCTTTCACCTCAGTATCCTCTAGTGGCTAAGGAAGACTTGAATTCAGATCATGTCTTTGATACTAGTCTTTTACTTTGGGTAAGTAACTTAGTACTTCTGAAAATGTTTCTTAAGTGAAAGCAGTATAACATCCATATGATGGTCAGATAGTGTTAAACAAGACCACATTCCACGTATGTTTTGGACTCCTCAATCCAGTGTAAGTTGTTGGTATAATGTCTTCTTTAGTCTTCATGCCAACAGTCTTCTCTCTGCTCAGTTATCTTTATGTTAAAGCTTTGTAATTCCTCAGTCACACTCAGAAACAGGACATTCTATGTGGTATTTGCTGTTCCTTGCCATTGAAATTCTAAAACCCAACAAACGTCTTATGGGATACTTATGCAAAGAAATCAATCTAATTCTCACAGCTTTTCTTGCTTTTTTGGTCTGTTAGGTGATATCTTCTTAGTTATATGAAAATGAATTTTATACAAGTACTGTATGTAATCAAGTAATCTATCAACCTAAGAGAGAAAATGTAACTTGGTTTAATTTTATGTCATAAATGAAAAACTAAAGAGTTTATTAAGAACAACTAAACAGTATTAAGCTAAATATAGCTCATTTCTATAATATCATAAATCCTCTCTACAAATAATTCTGTAGCAAAAAAAGGATACATCTTTAAATAAACATATGTACCCTAAATCATTTATATTAATGAGGAAGGAAGGAGATTTTCAGGAAGTAGATTTTTAACTAACAAATCTATTTCAGGGCCAAGACAACAATATTCACATTGACCTATTGTGACATGAGACCTCTAGTAACAAGATGGTCAGAACCTCACTTCTATGTGCTAATGAAATAGCTCACAGAATTGCATGCTACTTTAATAATTATAATAATTAAAAAATAGAGGATTGAGTTTTTAAGCTTGCATGATAAGGAAAACTCTGGTGAGAAAGGAACAGATGAGAGTTCTCTGAGAAAAGCTTTATTTATTTTTACCTTTATTATGCACTTGCTACTGGAAGGGATTGCTTAGGTTGCAGTGAACCACAGGTTAACAATAGATGTAATAAGGCCACAATTCATTCCTCACCATTAATCCTAATGCTATGACACAGAAACAGGTGTATAAGAACTAAGCAGCATTCTTTTATAATTTTAGCATAGTTCGATCTATAAATGTCATTTAATGTAGTGTATCCATATTTCAAAATATGTGCCATTGTCTCAGAAAGTAGAAAGGCCATAGCTATAATTTGTTAATGTTCTACTAAAAAAATCAGGTTTTTATTTGTTAGTGTGTTTTTTTTGTCCCTAGATTATAGTCAATTAATAAAATTAGTAAAATTTCACTTGAAAATTAGAAAAAGAGCAGTGGTTCCATTATTTTTACACATTCTTTTTTAAAAATTTGTTCTAATCAGTTATACATGATGGCAGAATGCTCTTCAATTCATAGTACACAAATGGAGCACAATATTTTTCTTCTCTGATTGTATACAATGTAGAATCACACCACTCATGCAATCATACATGTATCTAGGGTATTATATCATTCTACCATCTTTCCTACCCTCATGACCCCTCCCCTCCCTGGTTCCTCCTTGCCCAATCCTAAATTCCTCCATTTATCCAGTGTCTCCAGTGGATGGGTCAGCATCCACTTATCAGAGAGAACATTTGGCCTTTGTTTTTTTAGGATTGGCTTATTTTGCTTAGCATGATATGCTCCAACTCCATCCCTTTACCTGCAAATACCATGATTTTATTCTCTTTTAATGTTGAATAATATTCCATTGTGTATATATGCCAGATTTTTTTTATCCATTCATCTATTGAAGGGCATCTAGATTGGTTCTGTAGCTTACCTATTGTGAATTGTGCTGCTATTAAACATTGATGTGGCTGTGTCCCTGTAGTATGCTGTTTTCAAGTCCTTTGGGTATAGACCAAGGAGTGAGATAGTTGGGTCAAATGGTGGTTCCATTCCAAGCTGTCTAAGGAATCTCCATACAGCTTTCCAGATTGGTTGCACCAATTTGCAGTCCCACCAGCAATGTAAGAGTGTGCCTTTCCCCCACATCCTCGCCAACATTTATTGTTGCTTGCATTCTTGGTAACTGCCATTCTGACTGGAGAGACATGAAATCTTAGAGTAGTTTTGATTTGCATTTCAAGAAAATACTTGATTACAGTTGTATATGGGGAACTAAATTGAAAAAAGAAGCATGACATTTACTCCAACACAATCTACCATAAAATCAAATATTAACAGTGTCAAGGGGCATATTCTTTAACCAATTTAAGCTTTAATTTCCATGCATATTGAATATTCAATTACTGTACACATTTAAGTAACATGATATAAAAAAAACAGAGTGCTATGGTAGGAAATTATATTTTCCTCCTATTATTTTTACTCTTATCTCAACCATCTTATTATTTTGTGCATACATTGACTTGGCACATGAGATGCCTAAAATGGACAGAAGGCCATTTTCACTTCTGATTCACTGGATCCCCTGGTTGAAGCATTTTCACCCTTGGATCCCAGAAATTCCAAATCCACAGAGTCCCAGAGTATGAGGATAAGAATCAAATTTCTTAAAGTAGATAATTATTTGCACTGGTGAGATGGACCATTGGTAACTACATCCAGTCCAATGACATCCACTGTTTCTTGGACCTGTGTGTTTTTAACAACAGAAAAATTCCAATCAAATATTGGTTTTGTTTTTATGATATGGTGATGCTGCATTCTACAAATATTTCAACCCTTAAAATGTTAATGATAGAGAGAAAATTGAGCCTTCTTTGAGTCATTCAACAATTCTACCAAACTAACTACTTGTAGGTGATGAAAATCCTTATAAAGTCAGCTTATTGCATTTAGATTTCGATTTCACATTCCTTTATATTAACATATGGCATCATGTGTCAAGTTTGCAATAGTGATGACATCAGAAGATCTATAGTCTAGGAAAATAAACCCAGGGAAATGTGAGTATGAACATTGAGAAGTGCCCTTTATGCTTAAGAAAGAGTATATATCTATCTGCCAATGAGCAGTTTTGCCTAGTTCCATTTTATGCACTGTAGAATGGCTCCCTGAGGTGGAAAAAAATCCTGATATTGCAATGTTTTTATTATTTTTATTATGTTTTATTTTAATTGTGTAAATATTTCCACCCCAGCCAATTTCATTCTACCACCATGATGTCTCTAATACTAAAGTTGAGAAGACATGGGTACAACTGACTTTTGAGATCTGATAGGAGCAGCTTCCTGCTTACCAGGCTGTGGGTAGATTGTTCACCTGTAGTTAGGGGAAGATTTTTTATATTTCTTTTTTTTGTTTTCTCTCTTTTTAGAGCCCATTGCTAAGTTCCTTCAAAAAATAAACAACCAATTTCAAGATCTATTTTTAGAATTACTTTCTTGGGGGAAGGGAAGACTATGCAAAAGGATGAATAGTGATCTAGAGGGCCAATAGGTGACTAAAGCACATACAGATGTCATAAGTTCATCTCATAGTGGGTGACTTATTTAGAACCAAAATCTAAATATATGCTGGACTCTACCATCTAAATGGTGCCTCTTTTATTTTATCAAAATAAATTAGTAATTTACTAATTATAAATTACCAATAATTAGTAATGACTATTTTTATAAAATAATCATTAGTAATTCAATAATCCCTGAGTGACATATGGATATAATTATAACTGAACAGATGTAAAAGTAATGTAACTTATTTAAATGTGTATCAAATCTATATTGTAATACATTATACCTTAGAGTGATTTTTAAACTATATAAAATACAATGGTCTAATATATCAATTTTTCCATTTCTTATTAAGAGTAACATGACTGCTAGATGGATAAGTACAAATTTGTGGCATTACAGATAATTTTGGTGCTGCTTACTTACAAACATGAAAATTAAAAGTACTATAGGTTAGTAGAAGGGTAAAAATTTATACAGAGAAATTAGAAAATTAAAATGTATTGACATTTCTGGACCATAAGAAAAGTTATATATTAAGTAGTTTAGATAGGGTAAGTTTGAAGCTCTAAGATAGCTTGAAATGTCTAATGCCCATAAAAATGAATTATTTCACAGTCTCTACCAGTTAAGTCTGTAGGACAAACTTATTATAAATAAATATAACAACTTTCTTTCTCTACTCCATGAACAAAACCGTGGAATGCCCCATCAGTAGCCTAGTCTGCACTGTTATCCCTCACCACTCAGAAGGCTAACAAACATTAGGACCTAAAACAACAAAAATTGATTAAATATTTTAAGAGATTTTTATTCCATATTAAATTCAATGTTCAATTAACATTAAAAATTGGTCACCTTCCTTTCTCCCTTTTCTCTGCTTTGACAAATTTCAGTGGTGTGCCTGTCTATGGTAGGTTGTGGACTATGAATTGTGTGTTCATTTCAGAGGCAATTGAAAGAGCTGGGCTCCTGCAGCCAATAGTTGAATCTGCAGGATATTGAGAAGAAGAAAGGGTGACCTGAGCTATTAATTACTTTCCTGTGGGCAGAGGATAGAGTTTGTGGTTGATGAATAAAGTGTTTTCAGGATTTTCATATTTTAATCCCATTAGATTAGACCTTGCCAAGACAAATATTATTAGAACTAAGAAGAAGTTACAAACATTTCTTAGGTATCACAGAACAAGATGTGCATAGGGAAAAATATGAAAATTACCAAAACAATGACATAGGGTTTACAGGTATTATTAATTTCTCCCTTAGTTTCAACATTATGAACTTAGAAGTAATCGGGAAATTCCTCACTTAATAACATAAATATAGTGCCCCTGGGTTCAATCCCTAGTACTAAAAAAACAAAACATAAATAATATACCTATTATCAATTTTGAGCATTAGATAAAAAATAGCTACATGTAGGATACTAGCTATAAATTTAAAGTCCTATTTTAAAATTTCAGCTTTTCCATTATATCAGTTGAAATACAAATTTTAAAAAAAAGTAAAATTAGGAAAATGTATGTTTTCATGTCAAAAAAATCACCTTTAGAATATTATTGATTGCCTTCAACCATGTGATTTCTTGACTGGTCTTTATATAATGCTCTGTTATTGTATTGCATGTGATGATTTCAAATATGGGCCATTTTCACAACAGGAATAAAATTAACTTAACTAGCATTGTTTGCTGGAGAAATGGAAATACAGAAGTTAGCACTGCAATTTTTGAAATGTAAACAATGTAGTTTAAAAAACATGAAAACATGTTTGATTACAAAACCGCTACAATTTTATACTAAAATTAAAAAGCAGTAAGGAGGCCCCCTCCCCCTGCACCAGCAAGGTAGAGGAAACTGTGACCACGCACAGAGCAGGCCCAGTGGCCTGCTGAGGGGCAGAGCCGCCCCCCACCCCCCGTGCCTGCCAGGGAGGTGGAACGGTGACCACCAACAGAAAAGGCCCAGTGGCCCGCGGCGGGACAGAGCTTCCAATCACTCCTGCAAGGTAGGCGGGCCTGCGACCCACCGGCAGAAAAGGAGCAGCGGCCTGCTGAGAGGCTGAGCCACCCCCTCCCCCTGCGCCGGCAAAGTAGAGGGAACTGTGACCACCCACAGAGCAGGCCCAGCGGCCTGCTGAGGGGCAGAGCCGCCCCCCACACCCCGCGCCTGCCAGGTAGGTGGAACGGTGACCACCGACAGAAAAGGCCCAGTGGCCCGCGGAGGGACAGAGCTTCCAATCACTCCTGCAAGGTAGGCGGGCCTGCGACCCACCGGCAGAAGAGGAGCAGCGGCCTGCTGAGAGGCAGAGCCGCCCCCTCCCCCTGCACCGGCAAGGTAGAGGGAACTGTGACCACGCACAGAGCAGGCCCAGCGGCCTGCTGAGGGGCAGAGCCGCCCCACACCCCCCACGCCTGCCAGGTAGGTGGAACTGTGACCACCGACAGAAAAGGCCCAGTGGCCCGTGGCGGGACAGAACTTCCAATCACTCCTGCAAGTTAGGTGGGCCTGCGACCCACCGGGAGAAGAGGAGCAGCGGCCTGCTGAGAGGCAGAGCCGCCCCCTACCCCCGCGCCTGCAAGGTAGACAGAACTGCGACCACCATCAGAACAGGCCAGACCTGCAACCGAGAGACAGAACAGGCCCAGTGGCCTGAGGAAGGGTAGAGCTGCCCCCCCCCACGCGCCTGCAAGGTAGGCGGACCTACGACCCACTGGCAGTACAGCCCCAGAGGCCTGCAGAGGGGCAGTGCCGCTGCCTGCGCCTGCAAAGTAGGCAGAACTGCGACCACCGACAGAACAAGCCTAGAGGCCCGCAGAGGGACAGAGCTGCCACCCGAACCTGCAAGGTCGGCGGACCTGCTACCTACTGGCAGAGCAGGCCCAGCGGCCTGCCGGCGTGGTAGGCACATTGCCCCAATTGGAGGAGGGGCAGAGCCGCCGCCCGTGCCTGCGAGGGAGACTTTGCAACTATACAAGACCAATATAAATATATAGGGGGAAAATTCAATAGCACAACAGTTTCACCAAGTAGAAAGGAACGCGAACAGTATGAAGAGACAAGGAAAGAAAGGACCACAAGCAATGCAGGTCAACTCAACGTTAGAAGAGGTAATAGCTGCAGCAGATGGAATGTCAGATAAAGAATTCAGGATATACATGCTTCAGATGATCTGGAGTCTCAAGGAAGACATCAGACAGCAAAATCAGACAATGAAAGATCACTTCAACAATGAATTACATAAACAAATCCAAGAAGCAAAAGATCAACTATACAGGGAAATAGAGGTTATAAAAAACAAACAAACAGAAATCCTAGAAATGCAGGAAGCAATAAGCCAACTTAAAAACTCAATTGAGAATACTACCAGTAGAGTAGAACACTTAGAAGACAGAACATCAGACAATGAAGATAAAGTATTTCAACTTGAAAAGAACATAGACAGCTCAGCAAGACTGTTACGAAACCATGAGCAGAACATCCAAGAAATATGGGATAACATCAAGAGACCAAATTTAAGAGTCATTGGGATACAGGAAGGGACAGAGTTTCAAACCAAAGGAATGAGCAATCTATTCAATGAAATAATACGAGAAAACTTCCCAGACTTGAAGAATGAGACAGAACCCCAAATCCTAGAAGCCTACAGGACGCCGAATGTGCAAAATCATAAGAGACCCACACCTAGACACATTATAATGAAGATGCCCAACATACAGAATAAGGAGAGAATTTTAAAAGCTACAAGAGAAAGGAAGCAGATCACATTTAGGGGTAAGCCAATCAGGATAACAGCTGATCTTTCAACACAGACTCTGAAAGCTAGAAGATCCTGGAATAACATATTTCAAACACTGAAAGAAAATGGGTTCCAACCAAGAATTGTGTTTCCAGCGAAATTAAGCTTCAGGATCGAAGATGAAATTAAAACCTTCCACGATAAACAAAAGTTAAAAGAATTTGCAGCTAGAAAACCATCTCTTCAAAACATCCTTGGCAAAACATTACAGGAAGAGGAAATGGAAAATAACAATGAAAACCAACAGTGGGAGGTAGGACAGTAAAGGGGGGGAAAATAATCAAAGAGGAAAACAAACCATGTTTAGTAACATAAATAAACAAATATGGCTGGAAGAACAACCCATATCTCAATAATAACCCTAAATGTTAATGGCTTAAACTCACCAATCAAGAGACACAGACAGGCTAGTAGAATGGATCACAAAACAAGACCCAACAATATGCTGCCTACAGGAGACGCATTTGATAGGAAAAGACATACATAGGCTGAAGGTGAAAGGTTGGGAAAAATCATATCACTCATATGGACTTCGGAAACAAGCAGGAGTATCCATACTCATATCAAATAAAATAGATTTCAAGCCAAAGTTAATCAAAAGGGATAAAGAGGGACACTACATACTGCTCAAGGGAACCATACACCAACAAGACATAACAATCATAAATATATATGCCCCAAACAATGGTGCAGCTATGTTCATCAAACAAACTCTTCTCAAGTTCAAGAGTCTAATAGACCACCATACAATAATCATGGGAGACTTCAACACACCTCTATCACCACTGGACAGATCTTCCAAACAAAAGTTGTATAAGGAAACTATAGAACTCAATAACACATTTAATAACATAGACTTAATTGACATATATAGAATATACCACCCAACATCAAGCAGTTACACTTTTTTCTCAGCAGCACATGGATCCTTCTCAAAAATAGATCATATATTATGTCACAGGGAAACTCTTAGACAATATAAAGGAGTAGAGATAATACCATGCATCCTATCTGATCATAATGGAATGGAACTGAAAATCAACGATAAAAGAAGGAAGGAAAAAGAATACATCACTTGGAGAATGAACAATAGGTTACTGAATGATCAATGGGTTATAGAAGACATCAAGGAGGAAATTAAAAAATTCTTAGAGATTAATGAAAACACAGACACAACATATCGGAATCTATGGGACACATTGAAAGCAGTTCTAAGAGGAAAATTCATTGCTTGGAGTTCATTCCTTAAAAAAAGAAAAAACAACAAATAAATGATCTCATACTTCATCTCAAAATCCTAGAAAAAGAAGAGCAAAACAACAGCAAAAGAAGTAGAAGGCAAGAAATAATTAAAATCAGAGCTGAAATTAATGAAATCGAAACAAAAGAAACAATTGAAAAAATTGACAAAACTAAAAGTTGGTTCTTTGAAAAAATAAACAAAATCGACAGACCCTTAGCCATGCTAGCGAAGAGAAGAGAGAGAACTCAAATTACTAACATACGGGATGAAAGAGGCAATATCACAACAGACACTTCAGAAATACAGAAGATAATCAAAAATTATTTTGAATCCTTATACTCCAATAAATTAGAAGATAGTGAAGGCATAGATAAATTTCTTAAGTCATATGATCTGCCCAGATTGAGTCAGGAAGATATAGACAACCTAAACAGACCAATATCAATTGAGGAAATAAAAGAAACCATCAAAAGACTACCAACTAAGAAAAGCCCAGGACCGGATGGGTATACAGCAGAGTTTTACAAAACCTTTAAAGAGGAACTAATACCAATACTTTTCAAGCTACTTCGGGAAATAGAAAAAGAGGGAGAACTTCCAAATTCATTCTACGAGGCCAACATCACCCTGATACCTAAACCAGACAAAGACACTTCAAAGAAAGAAAACTACACACCAATATCTCTAATGAACCTAGATGCAAAAATCCTCAATAAAATTCTGGCCACTCGGATACAAAAACATATCAAAAAAATTGTGCACCATGATCAAGTAGGATTCATCCCTGGGATGCAAGGCTGGTTCAATATACGGAAATCAATAAATGTTATTCATCACATCAATAGACTTAAAAATAAGAACCATATGATCATCTCGATAGATGTGGAAAAAGCATTCGACAAAGTACAGCATCCCTTTATGTTCAAAACTCTAGAAAAACTAGGGATAACAGGAACATACCTCAATATTGTAAAAGCAATCTATGCTAAGCCTCAGGCTAGCATCATTCTGAATGGAGAAAAATTGAAGGCATTCCCTCTAAAATCTGGAACAAGACAGGGATGCCCTCTCTCACCACTTCTGTTCAACATAGTTCTCGAAACACTGGCCAGAGCAATTAGACAGACGAAAGAAATTAAAGGCATCAAAATAGGAAAAGAAGAACTTAAATTATCACTATTTGCTGATGACATGATTCTATACCTAGCAGACCCAAAAGGGTCTACAAAGAAACTATTAGAGATAATAAATGAATTCAGCAAAGTGGCAGGATATAAAATCAACACGCATAAATCAAAGGCATTCCTGTATATCAGCGACAAATCCTCTGAAATGGAAATGAGGACAACCACTCCATTCACAATATCTTCAAAAAAAAATAAAAAAATTGGGAATCAACCTAACAAAAGAGGTGAAAGACTTATACAACGAAAACTACAGAACCCTAAAGAGAGAAATAGAAGAAGATCTTAGAAGATGGAAAAATATACCCTGTTCATGGATAGGCAGAACTAACATCATCAAAATGGTGATATTACCAAAAGTTCTCTATAGGTTTAATGCAATGCCAATCAAAATCCCAACGGCATTTCTTGTATAAATAGAGAAAGCAATCATGAAATTCATATGGAAAAATAAAAGACCCAGAATAGCAAAAACAATGCTAAGCAGGAAGTGTGAATCAGGCGGTATAGCGATACCAGACTTCAAACTATACTACAGAGCAATAGTAACAAAAACAGCATGGTACTGGTACCAAAACAGGCGGGTGGACCAATGGTACAGAATAGAGGACACAGAAACCAATCCACAAAACTACAGCTACCTTATATTTGATAAAGGGGCTAAAAGCATGCAATGGAGGAAGGATAGCATCTTCAACAAATGGTGCTGGGAAAACTGGAAATCCATATGCAACAAAATGAAACTGAATCCCTTTCTCTCGCCATGCACAAAAGTTAATTCAAAATGGATCAAGGAGCTTGATATCAAATCAGAGACACGCCGTCTGATAGAAGAAAAAGTTGGCTACGATCTACATACTGTGGGGTCGGGCTCCAAATTCCTCAATAGGACACCCATAGCACAAAAGTTAATAACTAGAATCAACAAATGGGACTTACTCAAACTAAAAAGTTTTTTCTCAGCAAAAGATACAATAAGAGAGGTAAATAGAGAGCCTACATCCTGGGAACAAATCTTTACTCCTCACACTTCAGATAGAGCCCTAATATCCAGAGTATACAAAGAACTCAAAAAATTAGACAATAAGAGAACAAACAACCCAATCAACAAATGGGCCAAGGACCTGAACAGACACTTCTCAGAGGAGGACATACAATCAATCAACAAGTACATGAAAAAATGCTCACCATCTCTAGCAGTCAGAGAAATGCAAATCAAAACCACCCTAAGATACCATCTCACTCCATTTAGATTGGCAGCCATTATGAAGTCAAACAACAACAAGTGC
Organism: Marmota flaviventris; assembly: GCF_047511675.1. Classification (NCBI taxonomy): domain Eukaryota; kingdom Metazoa; phylum Chordata; class Mammalia; order Rodentia; family Sciuridae; genus Marmota; species Marmota flaviventris. The sequence goes on from NW_027288344.1 coordinate 1,356,479, forward strand.
TGGCGAGGATGTGGGGAAAAGGGTACACTTGTACATTGCTGGTGGGACTGCAAATTGGTGCAGCCAATTTGGAAAGCAGTATGGAGATTTCTTGGAAAGCTGGGAATGGAGCCACCATTTGACCCAGCTATTCCCCTTCTCGGTCTATTCCCTAAAGACCTAAAAAGAGCATGCTACAGGGACACTGCTACATCGATGTTCATAGCAGCACAATTCACAATAGCAAGACTGTGGAACCAACCTAGATGTCCTTCAATGGATGAATGGATAAAAAAAATGTGGCATTTATACACAATGGAGTATTACTCTGCATTAAAAAATGACAAAATTATAGAATTTACAGGGAAATGGATGGCATTAGAGCAGATTATGCTAAGTGAAGCTAGCCAATCCCTAAAAAACAAATGCCAAATGTCTTCTTTGATATAAGGAGAGTAACTAAGAACAGAGTAGGGTCGAAGAGCATGAGAAGAAGATTAACATTAAACAGGGATGAGGTGGGAGGGAAAGGGAGAGAGAAGGGAAAATGCATGGAAATGGAAGGAGATCCTCAGAGTTATACAAAAGTACATACAAGAGGAAGTGAGGGGAAGGGGAAAAATAATACAAGGCGGACAAACGAATGTCAGTAGAGGGGGCAGAGAGAGAAGAGGGGAGGGGAGGGGGGATAGTAGAGGATAGGAAAGGCAGCAGAATACAACACACACTAGTATGGCAATATGTAAATCAATGGATGTGTAACTGTTGTGATTCTGCAATCTGTATATGGGGTAAAAATGGGAGCTCATAACCCACTTGAATCAAATTGTGAAATATGATATATCAAGAACTATGTAATGTTTTGAACAACCAACAATAAAAAATTTAAAAAAAAAAAAGAAAAAAAATAAAAAAAAAGCAGTAAGGATACCTTATATATTTCACTGAGGATAATCCCTAAGGATGAAAAACATTCTTCACAATTTGCATATTTTGCTTTGTTATTGAAGCCTGGGGTATAAGTAGCAGCATTCCCTTATCCATGAAAGGTATAAATAAATATGCATATATATTTGCATCAGTTTGCGTTTGTATGTGTTTGTGTTATATGTGTTTACTTTTATTATTATTTCAGTGTGAAGTCAGAGCAAAAATAACTGCTTAAGGCAGAGCACAAATATTGCACTTTGTTTTCTAGCAGTAAATGGTCTGTTATATATATATATATATATATATATATATATATATATATATATATATATATATATATATATATATATATATATTTCTAAAACTATAGGCTGTTTAGGAAATGAGAATCACATGAAACAAACTGTCATTACTATGGGCTTTCATAACAACTGTGTTAATAAACCATTCCTTAATTTGTATTATGAGTTTAACTTTTTTTATTTTAATGTCCTTTTTATTCATCTATACTTTTATTAATTGAGGAAGAAATTAAACTAAAACACCCAATAAATTTTTATCATTGCCTCTAATCATTCACCTGTCTATTGCTTTTCTTACATAATTCTTTGGATTAAATATTTACTTTAAATATCCTTATGGATCACAATAGGTCAATATTTTCTTCCTCATATTTATAACTTGATATTTTTATCAAGTCTAGCTAGTGATTTGAAATTACTAATCTAAATTTTAAGCAACATAAATGATATAAGACTTTTCTTGAAAATAAAATGAACCAGTGATGTGGATCAGTTAGGTATGTGTATTCAGTGTTCTGAAGTTATCATATTATATTCCATATATTTTTTCTGTTTTTCTTTTTCTTTTCTTTTTGGCCAAAAACTATTTTCATAGTTTCCTCCCCTAATTATTTTCTTCCACTTTATGTCAATAAATTATATTATGCAATTTCGTATTTGTTCATGTACTTTTATGTAGTTCTTTGTCTTTTATGCATTTGCCATTAAGTGGGTTATTGAATCAACCAGTTCATGTTTCTCTAAGAATAAGTTCAAGTGTTCAGTTACAACTTGTTCTACACCAATGAAAGCATTCCCCAGCTGACTATGCATACAAATTACACATGATTTTTGAGCTCAATAAGCTTCTAACTTACAAAGACTATTTTAAATATTTCTTTATAATACTGGAAAACAGATAAATTATCATATGAAAGAATTAAATAAGTCATTTTTGTGTGACTAAATAAAAATATGTGTCAAGATTTATATCCAAATTTAAGTGAATATAAAAAGTATTGACTTTTTGTTGAAGGTATACAGAAACTAAACTATACTTAATTAAAATTTTATTCATTCATATTATCTATGAGATATGTCTGCTATTTTGTGTTTCAGAAAATGCTTATCTAGTTTTCATCTGATCTAGCATGGTCATAAATGGTCTTCGCAGATATTGATGCTCTGTGAAATTACCTTCACAGGTAGACATTGGCAGAGTGTCAATATCTAGTTGAAGTACCTGATCAGCTCTTGAATATCAGGTGTTCCATTTTTTCCTTCTTTATTATGTAGTTTAGATGAGAAATTTTACTTTTATTTCTATTACTAGGAACATTCTTGAATCATGTTGCATGTAAAATGCCAGTATGCTTAGAAGTGATTCAAGATTTATCTCAGTAATATAGGTAAAAGCTAATTTGGGATAAGGTAAATATAAAAAGGCACTTATTTAAAATATTAAAAATGTTACAATCTCCAAACCATTGCTTAATATTGCTGTAATTTTATATATGAATTTGTTTATTTATTAGCACTGGATAAAAATTAGAGATTCATTACAATTTTAGAATCTTGTACCACAATTAATATTCACAAATATTTTGCAGCTATGTAAATTACCTCATTCAAGATATGGAAATAATCAGTGATTGATACAATAGCTCAAATATATCAAATATTCTTTGTAGCATATTGTGATGTAGATGTAGTCATAGAAAATAAATTCCCTCTTCAGACATATCGCTGATTAGACACTTAAAATTAAATCTGGTATTATGTTTATGTAGCATGTGTTATTATTTCAAGAGCTGAAATTAGAAAACTGAGGCAGAAGGCTATTATATCTTTTGCCTGAAGGTTCAATGAAATCCAATAACCTATTACTGATGTGTTTTATATGTTAAGACCAGTTTAATGGTTTCAGTTATTAAAATAGAAAAAAAAAAACAAGTCGTCAAACTAGTAAAATAGGGGGGAAATCTACAATTGAAAATGTTTTTTTTTTCTTTGCTTAATTTGAATATATGCATAGAAGGAACATATTGAGAAGAACATTTAAAATTAAATGATAAAAGTAATTTATTTCATGAGTATGAATGATTTTACAACCTGATGGAGGTCACTGTCTATTAAGTAACTAATATCTGAGATTTCAGAACTAGTGATGACATTTTGCTAGATGCCATTGAAGATGAACACATTCACATTTTAATTTTGTTAGTTTATGTGCAAATGTATTCTGCCAGTGGCCATGGCGCAATGTACCTTACTCATGCCTGCACAAAGGTAGAGAATAGAATCAATACAATGTCTACCTGTAGTCTCTGATCAGCTTCACTTTAAATTTGAGATATCTTAGAATTTTAGAAGGTTATTTTAACTATGGAAAATTCTACAATTTCTTTTTCTGTACTATATAATTTACTTATTTGATTTCTAATTTCCCCAAAATATCTTGATAGACTTCTCATGCACTGAAATTTGTCACTGTTTTTAATATTTTAAACATATTTTCTGGCCAAGAAAGTTTTAATGTAGCAGGTTTTATTTTTTAAGTAGCTATTAATTATTTTTTGCTTATTTTTGTTATTGACATAACTTTTGTCATTGCTTTTCATTAATGTTTCAGTCTTGCTTTTGTAGTTATGTTTTCTAGTTTCTGACTTACAGTGTTTGTGCTAAAGATACTATAAAAGGTAGAAGTGTATATTAGGTGTCTATTTCATCTGTACAAGTTTAGAGATATTGACTCATAACTAATTATAATCATTGCATTTCAAATAGTGAAATCTTTGAGGAAGAAAGCATCTTTAAATACTTAACACTTACTGTAAAGCCAGCATTAGCAGTTGCTCTCTAGATAATTATTAGAATAACAAATGAGACAAACAATTGGTCATTTTCAGGACTGTCTCTAGATATCATTTCTAGATTCATAAATTATATGAATTTACATATAACTTAAATGTGTAATTATATTATGAGAGAATTGAGAATTTTTTAATGGTATTTTTTTAAAGAGAGAGAGAGAGAATTTTAATATTTATTTTTTAGTTTTCGGCAGACACAACATCTTTGTTTGTATGTGGTGCTGAGGATCGAACTCCGGCCACATGCCTGCCAGGCAAGCATGCTACCACTTGAGCCACATTCCCAGCCCCAAGAGAATTGAGAATTTTATGTCAGGCTTTAAAAAACATCATTAGATTTAATTATGGCTAATAAATATTAATATTATATCTGAACCAATAGTTTAATATTTACTACAAATTAATATTTGACCCATGATAATTAAAAATCCAATGGAAAATAAGACAAGGGAAGATTGATCAGTCATCAATTTTGAGTACATGTACATAAGTACATTATCTATTCAAGAATGAATTAGTTATACCAATTCAGTTTTCCTTTTTCAAATTAATTAATGTCACCATTATTTATCATATTACTAAATCTAGTTATCCAAGGAATATTTTATAAAAGATTTCCTTATGTACATTCAAATACATTAACAAGACATCTCTCTCTCTCTCTCTCTCTCTCTCTCTCTCTCTCTCTCTCTCTCTATATATATATATATATATATATATATATATATATATATATATATATGATTAATCCAATATATGGATTAATCCAATCCATATACTATTATCATTTTATTATCATTTCATGTAGGCTATTGTTAACTTTCACAACATCCAAAATTTTATCATAACTATATCCCCCACTGTCTTCTTCTTCTCCTGTTCTCCTCCCACCAAACCATGAATGATTTAATTAAGTTGTAAACAAAATTATATAAGTTTTTACCTTATAATCTTACAATGCATTTCCACCTAAATTCAAATCCATAACCATAAACAATACCATGATTTATCTTCTACCAGGTTCTGAAATCTCACTTCATTCTCCCTTTTTAGTGCAATTCACACACATGAGTGTTCTTAGTCCCTTCCAACCCACACTAGTTTGTATTGGTATTGGAGATTTAACCCAGGGCCCTCATTCTATACCTCTGAGCTACATCCCTAGCCCTAGTTATTTGAATAAGCCAATTTTTATCTGAATTTTAATGTAAATTTTACTTTGATTGTATAACTACCACTGAAAAAATATAGAAGATTTCCATCACAAGTATCTTATATGTTCACTGTTGCACACAAACCTATCTCCATTCCACTTCCATATTCAACCTCTGCAAAACAATGATCTCTTCTCCATTTTTTAAAAATCCATGACATCTAAAAGGATGTAATTGGAATCATATACTATGTAAAAGTGTTTGGCTCAGCTGTTTTATTACTATTTTTTTTTACTAAACATTTCCCTAGAGATCCAAGTCATTGTGTGACTAATAGTGTCCTCTTTTTATTGCTGTTTTTAGATTGTAGTTATTTAAAAACTGTTATGAAAGCTATTGAACAGATTTTAATTTATCTATTTTCACTAGGATACAATGGCTGGTATGTATGATAATGATTTTCTTAGTTTTATCACAGGCAAACTGTTTTCCTGAGTAGCTCTACCATTTTATATTCTTATCAATAATGTATTATTGAACTTTTCTCTACATCCTTTGCATTATTTGATGTTGACATTATTTTAACTTTTAGTCATTTTAATAGGTTTGTGATCTGTTATGGAAATATATTAATTTGCATTTTCCTCATAGCTAATAATATTTTAAATCTTTGTGAACTTATTTCAGTTAGAATACACTCTTCATTGAAATTCAATTGTTTGCTCTCATTGTTATTTTAAAAAATCGAGGCTTCTTTATTCTAAATGCATAACCTTTCTCAGATATGTACATTGTAAATATTTTTTGCCATTTTATTTTATTATTTTTCATCTTTCACAAAACAAATATTTTTTTAAGTTATATGAGACACAATTCACCAAAATTTTATTTTAAAAATTTTATTTTTCCTGTTAAGTCTAGAAATATTTTGCACAAATCTAGATTACAATGAGTTTTCTCCTAAGTCACTTTTTCTAAAAATGTTATAGTTAAATATTTTATCTTAATTCTGGGATTGATTTTTTTAAGTTGAGTTTTGTACAAAGTGTGAAGTTTTGATTAAGCTTTTTTCTGCCTTCTTTCATGGAGGTCCAATTGTTCCAAAACCATTTAGTGTCAAGGTGATCCTAAACCTAGTGAGTGCAACTTCATCAAAAAATCACTTGAGCGCATATGTGGTAAACCAGTTGTAGTTCCGTGTTTGGTTTATATGTAAACATGTGTCTATGGCTCTTTCAATAATGCACTCTATTGACCATTGTAGATATTATAATAAGCCCTGCTAACCAGTGCAGCAATTTTTCCATTTGTTAATGTCTGTCAAGACTGTCATAGCTGTGCAAGGATGTTTGACTCTCCATGTAATATTTTTAGAATAAGCTTGTCTATGTTCAAAAGAAAAAAATACTGAATTTTTTCAAAGAATTGCATAAAAATGTATAAGTATAAATTATAAATGGTTTAAATATAAATTATAAATTATACATATATGTAAGAATTTATGGATAGTGACATTCTACCATAAGTCTTTAGGAGCACAACACATCTTTCTATTTGTTTTAGTTTTTTTTTTTTTTTTTTTTTTACTTCTTTCATCAGCATTAAGTAATTACCATTGAATAGATCCTGTTCACATTTTATTTCTAAACATTTCCTTTTCTTTGGCACAATAGTATTATCAAATGTAGCTTTTTGAATAGTTACTAAACAGACATTTTTAGATCCTTGTAATTTTCTCCAAAGATAATTATGAATTCTCTCAGCAACAAACAGGAGCAGTTTATTTCCTTATAGTCTCAAAGAATGTTAATTTTTCTTGTCTTATTACACTGAATAAAATTTGCAGTGAGCTGTTGAATAACAGTTGTGGAAGCAGATACTCTTCTCTTCCTTCTTATGGGGAAAATTTCAGTCTTTCACCATTTAGAATGTTAACTTTAGGTATTTTGTAGGAGTTATTTATTGAGTTGAAGCAATTTCCATTTATTTCTGTTTTCCTGACAGTTTTTATCATGAATGGGAACTAGTTTGTGCAAGATATTTTTAATAGTTGATAAGATCGTGTGACTTTCCTTCTTTACTCCATATATATGGAGCATGTGATAAACAGAAAGATGTCCCCAAGCACACACACTCTCCTTTTCCATGTCCATGTAATAATTATTTCACTCTGTGATACTATTACATAGAAAAGGAGGATACAGTTTGCAGATGGAATTAAGTTTGGTAATTCGTGTTTTGTTTTGACTGAGAAGTTGTCTGCCTTTTGCCCATGTCCTGAGACTTTCTGTGAAGCTGATTTAAAAGTGATGGTCTTTTTAATTTGGTGTGAGAAATTTTGCAGCATAGCATTCAGGCAGTGTCATGGATATTGCTGGTGTCTTTTAGCCAAATTTATTATGATATTCAGGAGCCAAAAACAGAGCAGAAAATTTTGAAAAACTCGAACTTGAAATGCAGGAGTAAAACTGGGGCTAAGAAAGTTGCGGTTGTTAAAGATACTATTACTTCCATTAAAGGAGGATTCAGTTTGCAGATGGAATTAAGTTTGGTAATTAGTTGATCTTAAGACATAGCATCTATTCTGAATTATATTTGTTAGATTTTGCTTGAGATGATACGAAAGATGGATTGAGAGTATATCATTAGCTGGCAAGATCACATCCATATCAGGCTCAAGGGATTAAAAGTGAAAATTTTCTTGAGAAGAGTCCTTCTTCTCTTGAGAAGAGTCCAGTGGGAAATCCTTCTTGAAAAAGGGGGCATAAGAAGTTTTTTTTTTTTTTTTTTTTTTTTTTTTCAATGTGCTCAGACACCCAGGCACTTAGAAAATGCTGCTGCCAGGTTTCCTGGAGGCTTGGTTATTGCTCAAGATGGAGGCAGACCTTGGCATCAACCACGTGGTACTGCTTCTGCAGAATAAAGGATACTGGAGTTAGAGGACCATGGTGGTTTCCACCAAGATTTTAGAGGAAGGCTTTGGAAGTCAGTTAAAGTGCAGCAGCATTGGAGTCCCTGTGGACACTCCTTGAGGAGGCAAGGTGTGGAGATTTCAGGAGGAAGCTGAAGGTGCAGTGGAGATCCCTTAGATTAAGAAATATCAGTAATGTGAGACATCTTCCTAGGAAAGTTGCATTAATTGAGCAGGGACAAGCCAACAGCCAATAATGTACAGGGGAGATGTACAGAAGCCCTTTAGAGAGGACATCATATCCAGATGGATTTCGATTTTGCTTTGGTCCCATTCCTTTTATCTATGTCCCTGGTTTTTGTGAATGGAAGTGTTTACTGTGTACTTTTATATATTGAATAATTGTCCTGTTACTTTTAATTTGATAGGCGTTCACAATGTGAGATTCCCTTGAGGCTCAGAGAAGATTTTGGACTTAAACTTTGAGCAATCTTGGAACTGTTGAGACTATGGGGACTCTTGGAAATGGACAAAAAGTATTTTGCATTATGAAATAGTTGTGAACTTCTTGGAGCCAGGGACAGAATGTTATGTTTCAGATGTGAGGTGTCCTCCCAAAGCTCACCTGTGAGACAATACAAGAAGGTTCAGAGGAGAAATGTTTGGGTTTTGAGAGTCTTAACACAATCAGTGATTTAATCCCCTGGTAGGCATTAACAGATTGAAAAACTAAAGTGGTAGGATGTGGCTAGACATGGTGTGAAATGGGAACATGGCTTTGGAGTATATATTTGTATCTGGCAAGTTGAGACCTCTTGCTCTGCTTTCTGATCATCCTGTAAGCTGGTTCCCTCCATCACACTCTTCCGCCATGATATCCTACTTTATCTCAAACCCTGAAGAATGGAGCCTGCTATTGATGGGTTGAAACCTCTGAAACCATGAGCCCCCAAATGAACCCTCAAAAGTTCTGGTTGGGTTCTTTTAGTCATAGCAATGAAAAAGCTGACTAAAACAGATGTGGAAGTAGGAAGTAGAAAGAGAGCTAGAGAAAGGTCACACAAGAAGGACTTATTCTGTTATTGCTGGCTTCCATGGAAGAAGGTGGTCATTATCTAAGCTATGCAGGCAGCCTCTAGAAACCATAAAAAGCAAGTGAATGGATTATATCCCATAGCCTAGAAATGGATGCAAACCTGCAACACCTTAAGTTTAGCCAGTAAGACCGGTGTCAAACTTCTGACAGAGCTATGAGATAGTAAACTTATTCTGTGCAAATTTCCATGCACTTTAGTATTTTGCCACAGCACCAATAGAACATTAATATATTAAATTGCCTGAACTGCTATTTTAATATTGAATCAGTTTTATATACCTGAAATATATCCCTGTTGGTCATGTTTTATTATTAAAATTTCATACAATGCTGAATTTTGATTTCTTAACATTTCATTTTTTATCTAAGTTCATTGAAAAATAATATTCTATATATTTTTTTCTTTTTCTTTTTTCATGTACTGTCTTTATGAGGTTTTGTTGTTAAGGTATACATATTTTATCCTTATAAAATAAGTTTTGAATTTTTCTTTGTCTTTAATTTTATAGGCAATATTATGAAAATCTGATTATTTTTTTCAAACATTTCATAGAATTTTCCAGTAATGTTTTCCTGATGACTTGATTCCTTTTAACATTACATAATATCCATCTTATCTCTAGTAACTCACCCTAATTTATGATTGAATTTGAAGTGATTTCTGGTAAACAGCACATAATTGGTCACATTTTTAAATTCATTCTGACAAGTTCTTGCTTTTTTATTGGTCTAGACATTTGAATTTAAGGTAATTATTCATGTATAGAGTTCACATTTTATTGTTTGTTATTTTTTAAGATTCCATTTGACAAATTTATATGACTTTTAACATTTTGCATAGTTTCATAGTTATTTAATAAGCAAAACAATGCAAATTATGTGGCTTGTCCTTTGCTATCAAAATTCTATCACTTTTAATAAGGTGTAGAAATGACTTTTCTTCATATCTTTATTTTTCTAATTTTATTTAGTTTTTTGCTACTAGGGATTGAACTCAGGGGCACTCAACCACTGAGCCACATCCTGAGCCCTATCTTGCATTTTGTTTAGAGACAGGATCTCACTGAGTTGCTTTTTGCCTACCTATTACTGAGGCTAGCTTTGAACTCACCATCCTTGTGCCTCAACCTCCTGAGCCACTGAAATTGCAGGTGTGTGTCACTGTGCCTGGCACTTTTTCTACTTTTAACTCTCATTATCTTGATTATCAGGTAATGCTGTAACTTTTGTTTCTATCACCAAATACATTTTTTTTTTCATTAATGAAGACATTCTCTTGAATGTAGAATATGCTTATATTATTCTTTTATCCTTCCTAATGATCCAAGATGTTTTTACTTTCTGTTTGACTAACTCCCTTTAGACATTCTTTAAGAACACATTGACTCATGAGAGATTATTTTTGTTTTCCTTCAACTAAAAAAAAAATTGCCATTTTTATTTTTAAAAAGTAGTTTCACAGATGTAGATTGGATGATTGACATTGCTTTCCTTTTAGCACTTGCAAACTGAACAACTTCCTTCTGGCCCATGAATTATTTCTCCCTGTTATATCCTTGAAATTTGTCTAATATTGCTTCTCTGTGTTTGTTTGTTTATAATTATTGTTGTTGTGAGTTTTTTAAATAATTTATAATTGTGAAGTATTTATATTATAATCACTTTAAAATTTTTGTCAGATATATCCACAAATGGATTTTCACTGATGTTGGGGTCAGTTGAATAGCTCTTCTGATTTAAAGTGTGATTTCCTGATTGATGGTATGTGTTGATTTTTTAATGGACCATGTGTATTTGTCTATTATGTTATGAGATTGTATGTCCTAATTAAGTCTTATTTAAGCAGGCAGTCAGCCATTTCAGTTTAGCAAGCAGGTCTTGAACTACTTTGGGTCACTGTGGTGCTAATGAAGTGTGAGATTCAGAGCATTTGTAGTATGAATTTGGTCTGTTTTGTTTTCTTGATATTTCTGTTTTCCTCTGTTGACCCTATCTGAGGTGAAGAATGCTTTCTCTATGTGGACCACACACTGTTTATTGATGTAGAAGAGGTTTCTGAAATCTACAAAGACATAAGTGTTTCTTTAGTTAAGCACTTATTGGGATAGAATGTTCCATGCATGCAGAGAATAAAGCACACCCCTCAGCTGCATACTTGCTGAGGCTTGAGTCTTTATGCTCCCAAAGGAACCTGGATGTCTCTGTATGGGGAAGGGACTCTGTATGTGTCTCAGGTGCCAGAGCATACAGAATTCACCACCACCCCAAAGAAAAATAAACTAGTTATGTGGGATTCCCATCAACAGTTCTTATCCAGTTTTCCTGATTTGTAACCCTGGGGCTTCTGCTCACAGGAACAATGATGCTTTGGGTAAGCCATCTTGTGGCACAGTGCCTCTCATGGGTGCCACTTGGTTAATAACCTGCTGACTCTGGAGGAAGAAAGACATTTCAGACCTCTGGGGACAAAGAGGCTACTCTGGATAATCGTGTGGTGGTAGAGTGCCCCTTAATAACCATTGTGTTATCTCTTGAGCTAAATAGGGGGATGGAGAGTACTTATAATTGTTATTATTATTATTGTGATTATGATGATTAATAGGTACTAGAGACTTAACTCATGGCCAAGCCTCAGTCCTTTTTTAAAAAAAAAATTGAGACTGGGTCTCTCTAAGTTGCACAGACTGGCTTCCAACTCTAATCCTCCTGCTTCAGCTTCCATGTGAAACTGTGTATGTCACTGTGGCTGACTCAGTTATTCTTATTGTTTATGGGACTCCAAATCAATCCCCATTGCTGGCAGTGTCAAGTTCACCAGTTTATCCACAGGAAACTAGATGTCTCTGTATGGGGAAGGGACTCTGTATGGGTCTCAGGTGCCAGAACATACAGAAGTCAGCCCCACCCCCAAAGAAAAAAAAACTATTCTTAGCCATCAACAATTCTTATCCAGCTTTCCTGAATTGTACTCTTGGGGCTTCTTCACCAGTTACTTTCAGTGGGACTTAACATTCTGTTTATAGTCCTGGGAGAATGGAATATTGAACTTGTTTACCCCACCTCCCACCAATTGTTAGATTGCAATTTGAAGACTAAAACCATCTTTGCTGTCTCCTCTGGCTGAATGGCAAGATAAGTGCTAAAGTCTTAGTCTTCCTCTCCTGGGGTCCCAGATTAATTCAGATATTCACACTTATTTGATTGCCTTTTGGATTTCCAAGCTTTAGGTAGGTATACTAAATATTCTGTGGCATCTTTTCCCAACCAGAGACCAATTTCTACTTTTGTCACAGTAACTTATCATGTTTATTTTTTTAACTTTTGTGTGGACTATATTTTGTATCTGAGTTAGATTTCCTCTTAATCAGTTCATCATCTAGTGATATCAATGTTCACTAATTCTCTGTAGAGCATGGTTTAAAATATGGTGTTCTTGGTGATATCACTCCAAGAAATAGTGTCCACTTGCAGATATAAGATTGTACTTATGATTTTAAGAGCTATGTATTTACATTATTTAATTAAATATCAGTTTTTAATATAGATCCCAAATAAATAAGTTGATTCTCCAACTCAGCACTTTAGATATAGAAAAACAAAATAACTCCAAAGAAAACTACAAGCCAATACCCTTGATGAACATAGATGCAAAAATACTTAATAATAATTAGATCCAAAATTAATTAATTTTAGAATAATAAAAAAATACATAGGATCAATGCAACAGAGTTGGTTCATTCAATGGTGAGATTAATAAACACTTAGCCAAACTAGCCCAAAGAGAGAGATTAGATATGAAAATCTTCAACAAGATTAGAAATTAAAATGAGATATTACCACAGACACTTATGAAATCCAGAGGGTCATTAGAAATCAATTTGAAAATTTATACAACAATAAACTGCAAAATCTAGAAGACATTGACAGATTTCTAAATACATACAACTTGCCCAAACTTAAACAGAAAGATACAGAAAATCTAAACAGCAATTAAACACCTACCAACAAAGAAAAGGCCAGGACTAGATGGATTCTCAACAAAGTTCTACCTGTCCTTTAAAGAAGAACCAACCCTAATCTTTCTCAAATTAGTCCAGGAACTTGGAAGGAAAGAAACACTCCTAAACACATTCTAGAAAGTCAGTATAACCTGATACCAAAACGAGGCAAAGACCCATTTAGGAAAGAAAACTTCAAGTCAATACCCTTGATGAACATAGATGCAAAAATACTTAATAAAATATTAGAAAACTACATTCAAAAAATATGAGGGAAATAATACAACAAGATCAAGTGGGCTTCATCCCACAAATGCAAGGCTGGTTCAACATATGCAAATCAACAGAGGTACTTCACCACTTAATAGAATTAAGAACCAGACTTATAGGATCATCTCAATAGATGCAGAAAAGACCCTTTGATAAAACATAGCAATAATTCATGTTAAAAACATTGAAGAAACTAAGGATAGAAGAAACTTACTTCACCATTGTAAAGGCTATATATGACAAACTCATAGTCAACATCAAACTGAATTGAGAAAAACCAAAAGCATTTATTTTAAAATAAGGAAAAAGAAAAGAATACTCACTCTCACTATCTTTACTACATATATTTCTCAAAACTCTAGCCAGGACAATCAGGCAACAGAATGAAATTAAAAGGATACAAATTGGAAAAGCAGAAGTCAAATATCACTGTTTGCTGATGACATGATCCCATTTCCAGGAGACCCATAAAACTCCATCAGAAACTTCAGAGCTGATAAATAAATTCAGCAAAGTAGCAGGATATAAGATCAAAACTCATATTACAATAACATTTCTATACTCTGAGAGTGATTCAGCAGAGAAAGAAAGCAGGAAAACCATCCCCTTCCCAATACCTTAAACAATATAAAACAAATTCCTGGGAACTAATCTAACCAAGGAGGTTAAAGGCCTCTACTATGAAAACTATAGAACACTGAAGAAAGAAATTGAGGAAGACTCAGAAAATGGAAGGACCTCCCAAGTTCTTGGATAGACAGAATTTATATATTCAAAATGGCCATACTACCAAAAGCACTATACACATTCAATGAATCACAATTAGAACATCAATGCCGTTCTTCACAGAACTGAAAAAGCAATCCTAAATTTCATTTGGAAAAATGAGACCCAGAATAATCAAAATAATTCTGAACAAGAAAAGTGACACAGGAGTCATCACAATACCATTTCAAATTTATAATAAAGAGCTATAGTAGCCAAAACTATTGTCATCATAACAGACATGTAGACTAATAAAATCAAATGGAAGACTCAGAGACAAATAAAAATTTTTACAGACTTGTGTTACTTGACAAAAGTGCCAAAAATATATGTTGGAGAAAAGAAAACCTGTTTTTAAAAATGTGCTGGGAAAACTGGATATCCATATGCAGAATAATAAAATCAGATCCATGTCTTCCAATGTCCATAAAAGTCAAATCCAAATGAATAAAATACTTAGAAATTAGACAGAAACCTTGCAACTGCTAGAAGCAAACATAGGATCAATACTCTATCATATAGATACAGGCACTGTCTTCCTAAACAAGAACCCTAAAGCTCAAGAAATAGAAACCAAAAATCAATAAGTGGGTTACCATCAAATTACAAAGAGTCTTCAAAGAAAAAGATTAAGAGAGTGAAGAGACAGCCTACAGAATGGGACAATATCTTTGCCAGCTATTACTCTGACAGATAATTAATATCCAGAATATATAAAGAACTAAAACACTCAATGCCCAAAGAAAACAAATAGCCCAATCAATAAATGAGAAAAAATAAACTGAACAGAAACTTCTCAAAAGAAGAAACACAAGTGGCCAAGAAATACAGCAATTAGGAAAATGCAAATCAAAACTGCACTGATTCATTTCACTCCAGGCATAAAGGCAATTATCAAAAACATGAATAATAATAAATGCTGGCTAGTATGGGAGCAGTCAGGTACACTCATATTGTTGGTGGGACTGCAAATTAGTACAACCACTCTGGAAAGCAGTGGGGAAATTCCTCAAAAATCTAGGAATGTAACCACCATAGAACCCAGCTACCCAACTCATCAGTTTTATTCAAAAGTTGTAAAATCAGCATATTATACCAAGACAGCCACCTCAGTGTTTAAAGCAGCACAATTCACAGTACTCACAGTATAGAATCAGCCCATAAGCCTGTCCATAGATGAATGGATTAAGAAAATGTGGTATATATACACAATGGAGTTTTACTCAGTCATAAAGAAGAATGAAATAATGGTATTTGCTGGTGGTAAATGAATGTAAAATGAGAAAAATCACACTAAGTGAAATAAGCCAGACTCAGGAAATCAAAGATTGAATGCTTTCTCTCTCATATGTGGAAGTTAGAGTAAAACAAAGGAAAGAAGATGGTTGGGGAGGGAATCAGGTATTATAAGATATAGTGAAGATTAATGGAGTAGAAGAAGGAAACAAGAGTGAGAGAGGAAGGAAGGGGAATATAAATGGAATGAATTTAACAAAAAATATGTTATATTAATATATAAAGGTATCAAAGGGATTCTCCCCTTTATGCATATGTAGAAGAAAGGAAGATTAGTAGAGGGAGGAGAGTAGGAGGTGGGAGGAAGGGAGATAAAAGTGGAGGAAAATGACAATTGAATAAAATTTCTTACATGTATAAATTTTTTTTCAAAATGAACTCACATACTATGTATAATTACCATGCTCTAATAAAGAAAAGAGAAATACTATGCATGATGAACACAGAAAACCAAGATGAATGAATTTCCTCATTTGTGGCATTAGAAAATATGAGTTTTTTTGGCAGGGGTTGTGGCTCAGCGGTAAAGCGCTTGCCTGGCATGTGCAGGGCTCTGGGTTCAATCCTCAGCACCACATATAAATCAATAAAATAAAAGGTATTGTGTCCAACTACAACTAAAAAGTAAATATTAAAAATATATGAGTTTTAAACCTTTCCCCATTTAAGGCAACAAGACTGACTAGGAAATGAACTATAGTTATGATTAGAAAGCGAAGAACCTTGATGATTAAACATCAGATTGAATATAATATTGGTTTTAAGGAAGAAAAATTGAACCTATTTGAAACAGAAATGGAGTTTTATTAGCAAACATACAATTTTTCCTTATTGATTGGATACATAAAAATTATTTTTCATTTAGCGACTTAAAAGTATGCTCATGAGAATACTTTTGCTTTCCCATAATTGTGGAATAAGATATGTCAGCAAACTTTTTAAATTCAAGACCAGTTTGTAAATTATTTGGACCACTTATGGGCTTTGTAGGTTTTAATGTGTACAATCAAGTTCTGGAATAGCCAAATTGTCAGTGTGCTGCTTATCGGAGTCCTAGCTGTAGCATCACCACTCTGATAGTATACGAACAACATGGATGAGAGCTTAGACTACTTTATTTCTTCTACAGCATTAATGTTTGGCCCTAAACTGTTAAACAATGCAGAGTAGCACCTATGTTAATTTTTATCTGCTATCAAGTCTTATATCCTCTTGGTGGGCATATAACCTGCAAGGGTTATAACCATGTGATGTGTGTGTGTGTGTGTGTGTGTGTGTGTGTGTGTATTCAAACTAAAACCCTGAATTCATCCCTGAACTACAAATTCCCATATAAATTATTTATCATTCTTATTCTAATAGGCATTCCGAAAATAACATCAAAAATGAACTCTATTTGCTAGCACCTTTAAAACTTTTCTGTTCCAGCATACTTCATGGCATTAAACATTACCATCTTTTTCCAATGGTCAAAACTCAAACCTATAATTTATCTTTTATTATTCTTTTGTTCAAAAATAAATGACTTATTTAAGATTATGATGATGTCATATCCAAATAAGCTTAATTATTGTAAGTTAAAAAGCATTTACTACCTACCTTACTGATCACCACAGCTTACCAACAGAGTAAGTGTTGCTAGTGCACCATAGAGTATAGTTGCTTATGCTGATGATTGCAAGGCTGCCTGAGAGATGTTATGACACATCTTCACAAGTGAATACTGTGTTATGTGTTGTTATCCCAGGAAAAGATAAACACTCAAGTGGCAAAACTATCTATTGCTTTCACACCATTCTAAAGTAAAAAAAAAAAAAAAAAAAGTCGTAATTCAAATCATCATAAACTGAGGACTATCTGTAAATGTTATTGAGCAATAAATCTATGCCACATTTTCTTTTTTTTTTTTTTTTTGATTTTTTAAAATTTTTATTGTTGGTTGTTCAAAACATTACATAGTTCTTGATATATCATATTTCACACTTTGATTCAAGTGGGTTATGAACTCCCATTTCTACCCCATATACAGATTGCAGAATCACATCAGTTACACATCCATTGATTTACATATTGCCATACTAGTGTGTGTTGTATTCTGCTGCCTTTCCTATCCTCTACTATCCCCCCTCCCTTCCCCTCCCCTCCCCTCTCCTCTTCTCTCTCTACCCCCTCTACTGTCATTCATTTCTCCCCCTTGTATTATTTTTCCCTTTCCCCTCACTTCCTCTTGTATGTAATTTTGTATAACCCTGAGGGTCTCCTTTCATTTCCATGCAATTTACCTTCTCTCTCCCTTTCCCTCCCACCTCTCATCCCTGTTTAATGTTAATCTTCTTCTCATGCTCTTCAACCCTACTCTGTTCTTAGTTACTCTGCTTATATCAAAGAAGACATTTGGCATTTGTTTTTTAGGGATTGGCTAGCTTCACTTAGCATAATCTGCTCTAATGCCATCCATTTCCCTGCAAATTCTATGATTTTGTCATTTTTTCATGCAGAGTAATACTCCATTGTGTATAAATGCCACATGTTTTTTATCCATTCGTCTATTGAAGGGCATCTAGGTTGGTTCCACAGTCTTGCTATTGTGAATTGTGCTTCTATGAATATCGATGTAGCAGTGTCCCTGTAGCATGCTCTTTTTAGGTCTTTAGGGAATAGACCAAGAAGGGGAATAACTGGGTCAAATGGTGGTTCCATTCCCAGCTTTCCAAGAAATCTCCATACTGCTTTCCAAATTGGCTGCACCAATTTGCAGTCCCACCAGCAATGTACAAGTGTACCCTTTTCCCCACATCCTTGTTGGCACTTGTTGTTGTTTGACTTCATAATGGCCACATTTTCTTTTATCTATCCCCAGGTACCACATTCAAGTCAATCCCCAAAATATAAACCAAATACATGCAAAATTTTCTATTGTCTTCACCATTCCAGTGGACTAAACTATAATGATCCAAGTTGGACTGATGCAAGTAGAATTCTTACCATCACTTTTATTTCCCTAAAACTCTCTTGTCAGTAGTTAGTGTGAGCTTTAACAAGCATCAATCAATCCAAATTACCTTTGTGTCAAAAACTCAGCAATTAAATAAAATGGAGGATGCTATTCTTTACTAAAAGCTACAATTCTCAATATGAACTGGCCTCTGCATGCTGGCCTAAAATTTATCTTATATTTTTATCTACTAAATCACTGCGCTTCATATATATCAGGCTCAAAGTTCCATGAGCAACTCCAGATTATGTGAAACCTGAGATTAGAAGGTTTTCCCTCAGGTCTTTACAATGCTATATCCATCTGGTCTTTCATGTGGTAACCTAAGCTTATTCCTCCCCAGACAGCCTTTGCCAGACTGCCCATCATACTTTATTATATTGACTCCTTTTATTTTCAGTTTAGCACTTTTCATGAAGTAATATTTCTGTGTTTATATCTTAGTGGTTTCCTACTAAAATATAAGCTTGATCAAAATAAGATCACCTTTTCTTTTTGTATTGCTAAATTCTCATGGCCTTTAAGTATGACTGACATCATGGAGATCTGGAAATGTATATGGAATAAAGTAATATTAATAATATATAACAAATGGAAGCAGCCAGAAAATTTTATCCATGGAAATATTTTGTCATTTCATTATTGAAAATGATATTCAACCTAACATTTTCACAACTCTTTGAGAATTATAAAGCAAAACAGGATAAACACACTTGAGCTATACAGACTGTTAAGACTTTCCTTTAATATAATACTATAGTCTGGCTGGCTTAAACAATGGGCATTTATTTTGTCCAATTCTGGAGACTAGGATGTGATTCCTGGTGATGGCCCTCTTTCTGACTTTTAGGCAGCCACCACTTTCTTCTGTCTTCACATGCCTGAGAGAAAGAGAACCCTCTCTTCCTTTCCTTCTGCTTTTCATAAGGACACTAACACCTTTCTGAGGGCTTCAACTTCATTACTTCATCTAAACCTGATGACCTCCTATGTTAATTAGAATTCCTAGAAACAGAAGCCATAGATGATACACGCATATATGATTGGATGGATAGATTAGATGGATGAATAGATAGATACGCCATTTATTAGAAATATTGATTCAGACATTTATGGAAACAGAAAAGTTCAAGGATAGGCCATCTAAAAAGTAGAGAAAGCAGGGAGTCAGCAGAATAACTCCATGTAAGTTTGAAAGCCTCAGAACCAGGGAAGCTAATGGTACAACTTTCAATCTGAGGCTAAAGAATCCAGGAGATCACTAGTATGAATTGCAGCATCCAAAATAAAGAAAAACTGGAGTTCTGATGTTCAGGGGTAATGGAAGGATGTCCTGGCTCAGGAATGTAGAACACGAATTAGCACTTCTTCTGCCCTTGTGCTTCATCAGGACCCCCCTGCTGATGGTATGGTGCTGACAGGGTTATAGTTTTGACTTACATTTTTCTGATAGTTAATGACACTGAGAACACATTAAACAGAAGAAATGGGATCCCTATTTATCATTTTTTTATCATGTCCTAGGAATTTGTACACTTATGTTTTTCTTCCACAGATAATTGTTCCCTCTCTGTTTACATATGTGGACATAAACCCCAATTACTTAATATTTCATAATAAAATTCATCTTGATTACAAAACTACTTAAAAAATGGACGTTGTCATTTTTTTCCTTCAATGTTACAACATTAACAAAAAAATTCAGTTTTTGGTCACCTAAAAAGGCTAGTTTTAAAAATTAAAATATATTTCTTATCATTTATATTTATATTTATTATATTTATATTTACATTTATAATCATGTAAGTACATATAGATTGATCTATATTGGGTGAGTAAATATATACTTTAAATAGGTTGATGGTTATAAAATCTATTCAAGTATTAAACTCATTAGGCTAAAATAAGTAAGTACATCTGATATGAAGCTGATTATTATACTCCTGTTGATTAGAGACAGATTAAAATGAGCTAAATGCATTATTTATTTTTCTTGCTTATCATCATAAAATAAACATGTGCAATTTAGTTATTTTAGAAATATGAGCAGGACAGACAAATTCAATAATTAATATAAAATGAAATATTTTTTTATTTATGACTTCATTTATGCATTCTGTGTACTTACTTACTGGGAGACAGCATATTTGTTTAAACTGTTTGAACTTCTTACTGGGCCAAGAGCAATTTAATAATTCAAAATTCTAAAATTAAAAATGATAAAAACAATAAGAATATACTTCCAAGAAGGTTTCTATTACCTGCATATCTTATATGTATTTTTGGGAAATAAAATAGATATCTACTGCAACAATTTATGTGCTTATTGCAAGAAAAAAATTATTATCACTATATTTCTAAGTATACATACAGGTTTAATTGTTCCAAAAAATATCTAACATACACTGCATTTAACTGACTTAAAATACTATAATAGTGGGCTATTTCAGTTCAATTTTAATAAGAAACCTTTTTCTTCATTCATTTACATTTTACATACATACATTTTACTTGAGATAGTTATAGATAACAGCCACACTATCAATATTGCTAAGTACTGAAGAGTTTGCTGTGTATACATCCATATTTGACTGTTTTAAAATTAAATGGAAATAAATAACAGCAATATAACTATTACAAAAGTTTGGAAGATATTTTGAGGGTTTCTGTGGTGAGTATTTTTGAATGCATTAATGGGAGAGAAAGAACTTTAATAGTGTTGAATATATTTTTAGAAACAATAATTTTCCTGAAAACCTTTAATTTATTTGAGATAAAATTCAATGTAATTTGAACTTTTAATGAAAAAATTAATAAAATAATAACATGTGTTAGTCATTTTCAATGTACCTTAAAGCATTTGGAAAACTTATTTAAATGTGTATGCTTAGATTATCAAAATATATATACATAAGTTCTTAGTAATGTAAAATCATTACCTCATATTTTAATTATAAAATTATAAGTGATGAATCACGTGCAATAACACATTTAACACTATGATTTTGCTTTTAATCAAACTAAACCATTATTTATGAAGTAGATATTTTCAACTCAATTTGAGCAGTTCTAATTGTGAAACTGTAATTCACCATAGATATTTTAACCAATATTTTAAAAGACAAAAATGCTTCAATGGAATTTAATAATTTGCATTTGAAAACCACTGAGGGTATGCTTCTTTAGGAAATATTAAATAATTTTTATATAGAAAATAGAACTGCAGCCAAGAAAACAACTTTTCTAAATCAAAGGAGAAATTATTTTGTTGGTGATTTTTTTTCTAATAGCAATAAACAATCAAACAATAACACTAGTTGAATTGCCAAGCAAATTATTATATTGCCTCAAAATATGTGGCCAAGGTTCAGTTATATGTTGGAATTAAACACATTACAATTAAAATATTCTACATCACATTTTTGGTGCTGTAAATAAAAGAATAAATGAAAGTTTTGTATTTTAAAGATAGGATGATACGGACCCATTTGTCAAGAACCAATAGTTTTATTTAATTTTGTCACTTGAAGTACTGAGTCCAAGAATTCTTTAGAATTGTCTCTAGAATTGCATACTCAAGAGAAAAATTATGATTAAAAACTTCGGCTTTATCTATATATCATATGTCACATTATACTGATCTTTCACTTTTAAAAAATCATATTTTTATTAAAACAACCAATTGAATTATTTGCTATTTAAATATTACTCAAATAAAAATAAAAATTTTCCTGATTCCAATAGTACTTAAGTTTGACTAAAAGCTATCTTTATCTAAATCATAATGTCAGGTATAATGAGATAAATACCATATCATTACCAATTTTGTTTTTTGTTTTTAATTTAGAAGGTCCACTCTTATTTTTTATATGTTCTTCATAGAGTATATTTTGACATATTTATATAAACATTGAGTACATCTTATTCTAATTAGGATCCTAGTCTTGCGGTTGTACTTGTGGAGTTACACTGGC
This sequence comes from Marmota flaviventris, assembly GCF_047511675.1. Taxonomy (NCBI): domain Eukaryota; kingdom Metazoa; phylum Chordata; class Mammalia; order Rodentia; family Sciuridae; genus Marmota; species Marmota flaviventris. The sequence goes on from NW_027288344.1 coordinate 1,379,001, forward strand.
TATACATGTGGAATCGTGTATTCATATATAAATATAGGAAAGTTATATCAGATTTATTTCACTGTCTTTCGCATTCCCATACTCCCTCCCACCTTTATTCCCCTTTGTCTAATGCACTGAACTATACACCACCCCTTATTGTGTATTAGCATCCACATATCAGAGAGAACATTCAACTTTTTTTTTTGGGGGGGGGGGGATTGGCTTATAGTCTCCAGCTCCATCCATTTAAATGAAAATACCATAATTTCATATTTTGTCTGAGTAAATTCCACTCAGTATACATACCACATTTTCTTTATCCATTCTTCTGTTGAAGGGCACATAAGTTGATTCCATAGCTTGGCTATTGTGAATTGAGCTGCTATAAACTTTAATGTGGCTGTGTCACTAGTGTACTGATTTTAAGTCCTTTGGATATATAACCAGGAGTGAGATAACTGGGTCAAATGTGGTTCTATTCCAAGTTTTCTGAGGAATCTCCATACTACTTTCTAGACTAGTTGCACCAATTTGCTGTGCAACCCGTTATGTATGAGTATACGTTTTTCCCCACATCCTCGTTTATTGTTACATTTATTCTTGCTAATTTTCATTCTCACTAGAGTGAGATGAAATCTCAGTATAGTTTTAATTTGTATTTCTATAATTTCTAGCGATGTTGAACATTTATTGCATATATAATTATATTATAATTATATATATATATATAAATTATAAATTATATATATATATATATATATATATATATATATATATATATAATTATATATATATATATATATAAAATTTGTATTGCTCCATCTCTGAATTGTCTATTCAGTTCCTTAGCCCATTTCTTGATTGGGTTGTTTGCTTTTTAGTGTTAAGTTTTCTAAGTTCTTTATATATCCTTGAAATTAAAAGATGCAGGTAGCAAAGATTTTATCCCATTCTGTAGGCTCTCTTTTCACGTTCTTGATTGTTTCCTTTGCTGTGAAGAAGTTTTTTAGTTTGATACTATCCCATCTATTGATACTTGATTTCACTTCTTGTATTTTAGAAGTCCTGTTGAAGAAGTCAGTTCCTAAGCCCAAATGATGGAGTGTTAGTCCTACATTTTCTTATAGTATGTGTAAGGTTCTGGTCCAATGCCTAGGTCTTTGATTCACTTTGAATTGAATTTTATGCAGTGTAAGAGATAGGGGTTAAATTTTATTCTGCTACCTGTGGATTTCCAGTTTTCCCAGCAAAGAGGCTATCTTTTCCCTGCTGTGTGTTTATGATGCCTTTGTCTAGTATGAGATAACTGTATTTATATAGTTTTGTCTCTGTGCCTTCTCTCTTCTCAAAATATTTTAATGATAGTTGTACTCATTTAAACCAAATAATCTGTATCTGAAAACAAGTTCTCTTTAGTTTCATAAAAAGTTGCTACTGAACCCAGTAAATTTAGTTGCTTGTGATTATTAGTGAAAATATCATAAGTGTTTTAGTGGATGATAAAGTCTTTACTTAAAAATATATATATATATATATATATATATATATATATATATATATATATATATTAAATGTCAATATTTTTAGAATATATTTCTATTTATTACTTATTTTAGTAATGATATAAATTGGGTATACATGCAAGATTATTTCTTTATCAGAAATTAAGAGAAACTAATCTCATTGTGACAGTATTAAACTATAAATAATTATCTATAGATTTCTCCTTATGTTTTGAAACTTTGTTTCTATACAAAATATTGGCTAGTGTATGGTATTCCCACTATATATGTATCATTGTGGCTAATAGTTTTGACTGTAGATAATTATAATATTCTTACGTATCTACACTCTTGTCTTTTTTTTTTTTTTTTTTTTTTTTGGTGCTGGGGATTGAATCCAGGGCCTTGTACATGCAAGGAAAGCACTCTACCAACTGAACTATATCCCTAGATCACTTACATATCTACTCTTGAAGACTGTCTATCTCAAATACAGTTTAAATTGCTGAGATATTCATTAGCACAGGAACTTGCTTAGAAGCACTCATATTGACTTAATTAACTTGCATGGAAACACTTTTTCAGAGTTTATTTATTTATTTATTTATTTAACTGTAGAAGCCTAGAATACATTATAAATAACTATAATAACCTACTGAGGACAAAATTATAACATCTGTCTTGACAAAGGTAAAATGAGTTTAAAAGTAGCTTAAAGAGAAATACTAAAATACAGGAATAATTATAAACTGCAATTGAGTACAATCACACACTATTTTGGGGAGTTGAAAATGGTACCTGAGAACCCTGTGGCTAATATTGACCAAATGTAATAATACAGTCCTCAAGTTTGATTAATGGAATGGATGTTAAAAATAAGTCGGATATATTTAACATAAGCTTCCTTTTTTTTCATGTATGAGGCAAACTCTTGTTAAACTATTTCTCAAGGCTAAGTACTGTAAGTTATTTGAGTCAGATATACATCAATTTGTAGCTGATTGATGTTGTGTAAGCCAAAGAGCTGTATATCAAATTGATAGTTACCAAAGAAATAGATAACATGGATTTTTTAAAATAAAGTACTATTTACACAAAATATTGGAATGCATGACAAAAGATGTTTATTTTCCTAGGAGACATTACCATTCTCGAGTAGGTATGATGCTTCTGCTCATAGTGATTCACAGAACAAAGAGAAATAGCTCTCAATTTGCAACATAAGATTTTAAATCTGTCAGATTTAATTTGATGATATAAGACTATATGGTTTTCCAAGATTAGAAATGAGCAGTATATTGCACAAATAATAAATATTAATTTTGTTACTTTGACAAAAGTTCTAGACTTTTACTGTTCTGGTCATAGTAGTTTATAAAGTACATTTTTTAAAGTGGAAGTTAAATGGTTACAAACTATTTCTCAATGAAAGCATTGATATTTTGGATCATTGAATTGATCCTCAATCATTCTTACTTCAAGATCTTCAAATAGTGTCTAATTTAGAATACAGCAGTCATGATCCTTGATATTTACCTAAACAATTTGAAATTAATGTCAACACAAAATCCTGCACACAATGGTTTATAGCATTTTTATTCATAATTTATACAAATGGAAATGTTGTTTGATGGAGAATGGATTAATAAATTGTGATACTTTTATGAAATTGAATAATATTCAATGATTAAAAAGTATGATATATTAAGCTGCATAAAGACGTGGTTGGAAGCATGGAGGAAACGATGTTGCTGTAAGTAACTCGGAAGATGAATAGCAGCAACTATGGGTGAAAGGAATTATAGAGAAGCACTGTACTCTATGTACTTTAGCTGGTCAATTTCCCTTTGGAGGCATTAGTCCAGATCTCTGAAATGGAACAGTTAAGTATTAAGTGATTTCTGGGCCAAGTTAGTGAGACCCTGTCTCAAAACAAAAATAAAAATAGTTGGGGATGTAGCTCAATGTCGACCACCCTTGGGTTCATTCCCCAGAAGCATACTCACATAAAAAGAATAAAAACTAGAAATGATCTATAATATTACAGGATTAGTTGAGAGGCATCTGTACGAAAATATGCAAGTCTTATAAATTTATAGAGAGAAACAGAAAAATATGTGAAATACAGATACACACACACACACACACACACACACACACACACACATATATATATATATATATGTGTGTGTGTGTGTGTGTGTGTGTGTGTAAATATGTATATATATAATTCCTGTCAGCTGAGAGAACACAGAAGCAATCGTCTCTTATCATGTACGCAATTAGTGCCCAGATCCTATCTTCTAATATCACTTGTCTATAAAAGCCATGGTCCCTTAAAGAAATAGCTGACTTTTGGTCTGGGACAGGGTATATACAAGATGAGCTTGGAACATTTGTATCCTAGATAATGAAGAATGTTTTAGAAATCCTCAATGATTATGTATGTCAAAGGATCAGTCTGCCACTGAATGGACTTCAAATGACCCAATCAGAAACAATTCAAGAAGTGAGCCCACAATAGCACAAATGAGTAAGTAGAGACTGTTGTAGAACAGACAAATCTCTGATGCAGCATTCCAGTAATTTGTATAACTACTCACTTTTCCTCAACCCATAAATATGAGCTATGCATACTGACTTCCTTCCAAAGAGAACCAGAGAAAAGGAGAAAAAAAGAGTAAATTCACAGTATAGAAATATGACAAACTCTAGCTTACCTAGGTGATCAAGGTTAAAATGCACAGTGATAACTCATGTTGATACCATGTGCCCTTGATAAGATGTGATAAGAATGGCATTTTATGTCTGTGATTTTCTGCCACAAAACCCATAAACACCAATCTAATCATAAGAAACACATTAAACAAACCCCATCTTAGAGACATTCTCCCAAATGATACATCATTATTTATCAAAACTGTTAAGGTCATCAAAAAACTAGGAAAGACTGTCACAGTCTGAAGAGCCTAAGTAGCATCAGCATTTGTAGATATTATATACTAGGGTATTAGAGAAGCCCTGATTCAGATAGCTAAAAATACACAAGAAGGCTGAGTCTATGTGCTTAGATAATGTCTGAATGGCCAGAACAAATAAATTGATAGGCTTTTGAACAGATACACACATGTTTAGACATAATCTTGGTTTAAATGTTGCCTGCATTAATTTAATTCATGGCTTTCTTCTTTAGTCTCTATTAAGCAATATTGAAAACAGCTCAGCAATGTGCAAAATAATGCTGTGCATACTTTTAATTGCTATTCAAATAAACCTTTTGATGTATTCTTATTACATTACTATTTTACATCAATTTTTGAAATAGCATTTGTCATCATACTGACATATTTACCATATTTTCCTAAAAAGAATATGATTCTAATTTCAGTTTTGCTCCTCTCTCTAAATGAAATGTATCTGTTAGCATATGCTAGAGTATGCAGACATTATCCCTCAAGGGGGTGGATGTCTCTTTCTTTGCTAATTTAATTACATTTTCACAAACATAATGAAGTGCTTGAATAAAATAAATTACTTTGACCTGTTAATTTCAGTTTGAAATTTTAAAATTTTACAAAATCATTAAAGATAAAAGACTTCTTTATTCATGTTATGGTTTGGATATGAGGTGTCTCTAAAGCTCCTGTGTCAATACAAAATTTTTAGAGGTGAAATGATTGAACTGTGAGAGCTGTAACCTAGTCAGTGTAGGCTAGGCTGAATGGACTACGGGTGGTAACCGTAGATAGATGGTGACATGACTGGAGGGGGCGGGTCACTGGGGGCTTACCCTAGAAAGGTGTACCTTCCCTGTTACTCCCCAGTACACTCGGGAATTATGGTGTAAATAATAAAAATAAAAAGCTCTCAATTTTCTCAACTGATATTTACAAACTTAAATGGGTGTTACTATTTAAGATGCAGACATATACTTGTATTTGTAAAAAGGTCTTTATGAATGGAGATAAGGATTGAAAATTCAAGCTGAAAAGTTCTGTGAAATTATTATTGTATTCCCTCTATTCAAACCAATGAACACAATTTTTCTCTCTATAATATTTAATTTTAAAAAATCATAAGGGAAATGCATGGGAAGATTTTTTTAGTGATGTGTACATCTACTGAATTGTCTTCTGTTGCTCTGCTTGTAAACCTGAGACTACTCTTGAAATATAGCTGAAGTTAATTAAGGATCTTGTGGGAAAAACTGAAATTGTATGGCCAGCAAGAAATTAATTATCAGATGCATGAACCACTAGCTGATTGTGCAGCTTTTCATAGTTAAATGAGAAAGCCTATTGAAAATCAAGGAAGGTGGCCAAGAAAGGAAGATATTATCACAAAAAAGATAAACAATCAAGGAGAAAATTTGTCCAGCATATTTCAAATTATTCAATAGGAAAATTATGGATGAACAAATCCAAGAAACAGGAATATATTAATACATTCATTAGTAGGCAATTCACTTCAAATTTCTATTGAAATATAGTGTTCCTTTATTTCAATTACGGCTCAATTAAAACCATGTAAAAACATAATATTTAGTATGGAAAAGAAAGTGAGCACACTTATGCAAAATTGGTGGAAATGCAAGCATAAATATTTTACCAAAGCATCCTGCCAAAATCTATTAATTTATACACACTTCAAGTGTAGGTGTTTGGGGAAGGAATTTATCATTTGCTTCATCATAATTCTTTGTATAATATTATTTCTTTTGCATGTTTTCATAAGTTTTATATAACTTTTCATATGGTAATTCAACATATAAAGGAATTCAAATTTCCAAAGAAATTATCTTAGAAAAATGTCTAAGCATGAGGCAAAGATCATAGGTTATATGATTTTCAAGTTTGCTATTTATAAATGCTTATTAACTGATATAGAATTTTTTTCTACTTTCATGTTAGGAGTTTATAGTTGCAGGGTATAATGCAGAATTCAATGTATGTTTCTTTGTTAGTCAGCTTTCTTTTACTGTGACATATAGCTGAAATAATCAACTTATAAAGATAAAAATTAATTTCGGCTCTGAGCTTTGGGATTTTGAGTTCATGGTTGATTGGAATCACTGTTTCTGGACCTGTGGTGAGGCAGCACATCAGGGCAGAAGTATGGGGTAGAGCAGAACCACTCACCTCATGGTTGGCAAAGAAAAGAGAAAGAGGAAAACACTGTGATCCCTTAGTTTCTTTGATGACACATACCCAGAGATCTTGCCTCCTCCCAGTAGTATCTCTATTGGGACCAAATCTTTAAAACATGGACTTTTGCAGAACATCCTAGATTTACACTGTAGCAATTCTATACTCTTCTGTGATCTATAGGTTAGTAGAAAAATAAATAAATTTTAGTTGACAAGCGCTATTTTGTATGGAATATAATATGCTATGGGAGCACCTATGAGGACAATTATACTAGTTTTGGGAATTAGAAAAGAATTGCTAAGAAATTCATCTCTAAATAATCCAAAAATTAAAAACATTGATAGAAAGAAAAAAGATCCAAGGGAGAAAACAATAGAAAATATTTCAGGCAAAAATTACAGCATTTAAATGATGTAAATGTATGAGAAGAGCATTATATATTCAGAGATATAAATGTAGCTAAGTGTATAGTGCATCCTGACACATACAGAGGGGGAGCATGAGGTGAGTAGAATCAAGATGATGAATGATCTTTCAAACTGTGTAGAATAATTTAGATTGCTCTCTGAAGACACTTGGTTATAAATTTAGTATATTGCATAATTCCAGTTGAAATATTTGGTTTGGTGACACAATGTTAGACATTCACATGAAAAGACAATCTACAAAGGATAGCAACTGAGAATGTGAAGATATATCAAGAGCCATTTCAAGTGTGGTTAGTGGTATCAAGATGTTTATGTGTTTGGGGACGGAGCTATGAATGACAGAGATGATTCTTATAGATGTTTTTCATTCAATTGTCTTATAAATGTTTTTCATTCAATTTCATTCAGTTTTATTGTATATCATTGCAATCATTTAGATTTATTTGCAAATTGTGAGTTCATTAAAAATATTTTGTTATTCTGTTTTGTAAAATACTTTGGAGTGTTGGTTCTTCTTTAGGGGTTACATATTATATTTATGTGGAGATAAATGCTAATTTTGTTGTGTTCCCCATAAAAAACTGCACCAGAAAAAAATGTGAGAAATTTCCATCACACAATGGAAAGTTTGCTTGAAAACAACACTAATATAAGAAATGGATAGAGACAGGCACAGATAGTCAAGGAGAGACATACTGCCTTTCCTCTGTAAGAGACCCTTGGTTAGGCCATTCATCAGACAAATTCCATTCATTTTCTTGATGGTAATGGAAACCAATAGTTTGATTCTGAAGCAATTTGCTTGACATTTAATTCACCACCAGTTCAAAGTGTATAAGTGAAATCCCTCAATGTGCATTTATTCTAACATTTCTCCTTAACTTATTCATATAATACCTTAACTTATTCTTATAATATGAATAAGATTATATGCATGTCTAAAACTTCTGAGATTATTTTCTTTTAATTAGTAAGCTGAACAATTATGTCATTTGATCAAATTTCCAGAATTGTAAAGTTATGATTTTAACATTTATTTAAATGATTTTTTTTGGTCTTTATTGCAAGGATGTATACCTGATAGGTGCCAACAAATTATAATTCCAGAAACTCTCAAACATGTGCCACACTCTATGATGTGTCAACTATCACTAAGGAAAATCAGAAATAAATACACTTCACTAAAAAAGGTTCAATCTTTCTCTCTCAACACTGTTCATTTGATGCAGTTATTATGCAACAGGACCCTCTGGTGTTTATGTTAGATGCAGGGATCCATTTACTCTTCTCTAACTTTTAGCCTTCTGATGCATAGTGTATTCAAAGAACAGTACCAGTATCCCACATCAGTTTGCAATTTTACCGAAACTTTCACGTATATAAAAGATTATGAGGGAAATTCAAATAAGCATATTTTAATGTTTTTGGTGTTGATATTTAGTTTCACAGCTTTGTAAGCAAAGAATATAGCCTATAGACACATTTATTTATTTGTATATTCTTCAACTTTTAAATTTTATTGATATTTTCTTTGGGAAAAATACAATTTTGCAAATGTCAATAAGTGTAATATGCATATAAAATAATGTTTTAATCACATTATTTTATGTATTTCTCTGTGAATATATTATTACACACTTTCATTGCTTTTGGGTACATAAACTAATTGTAATTTTGCTATTCATATCTACACATAAGTTAGTTTGTCCTTTAAAATAATTTTCAATTCATTTTTACTTTAAAATCAGACATATTTTCTATTTGTTTTTGTTTATATTCTGGTGGTATGTACAAAAATATTTAAAGAGATTATGAAACAAAATCAGAAAACATGTCATTTTCACAAATAATATGTTTCTTTATCATTTGGTTAGTTAGTATCATATTAGAGTAAAAATATTTTTGTTATGTCTGAAGAATAGCTGGTAATTAATTGTTAAAGGAAAGTGGTAGATATCCTAAGGAGAATAAATGAGGAATAGAGAAGTAAGGGTAAAATTGAAAGCTGTGTGGTGCCATGTATTATGGTCTTTGGTGTTAGAAATCCAAACTACACTAGCTGATGCAATGAGCAATACTTGAACCTCACATACCAAAGTTCATTGTCAGAGTAAGATTCTGTGCTGAGTAATTTAGTGTCTTTATGTTGTTTTACAAACTCATATTTTCTATGTCAAAGTCAACTCCTCTAGTGAACTGCAGAAGCTAAAGGAGCTATTTGGGAGAAACGATAAAGTAGTTTTTTCCCCACAAGTTGTCTATCATAAGAGTAAGGAAAAGCTTTCCAAGATACAACATGTAAACCTGTCATAAAGTCCTCAGTCCAAATTGAATCATATATGCACTTTTAAATGAACCATGGAAACAATTATTTGATTCTCTTCAGCACAATAAATCCTGACCTTTCAGGTAAGATAATTTCTCCAAAATTGCTACTCAATGATACTCAGTGGCATAAAATGAATGGATTTGGGGACGTTAACCACAATGCTAAACATAATTCATTTTAGGAATTGTAAGTAGGTGTTTTTCACTAACATCAAAAAATATATTGTATCACTAAATTGCTCTTTTAGACATATTAAGTATATTTATGCTATTTTTGGTATATGTGCTACTGTTAATGATGTAATACATATAAGCAAAAAATATTAAGGGTAATTTACTTGAAAAAATTCATGTTGCTGTGTTTTTTAAAAATTCCTAAGTGTCTTAATTCATCCTGTTGCTATAATTGATTACTACAGACTTGGTAATTTATAGAAATGGAGGGTTATTTCCCTCATGGTTTTGGGGACTGGGAAGTCCAAGAATATGGCTTCAGTATCAGCTCACTTGGTGATTGCCTCCTTGCTGGTGGGGACTCTTGGCAGAGTCCTGAGATGGTACAGGGTACCACATGGCCACACAGAGCAGGAAGTCAGAAAGTGTTCACTTTCATCAAAAAGTTACTCAAACTATATTATATTAATTTTTTTAAAGTTGTATTGTTCATGCCAGTATTCGCTATCAAATTATTTTGGCAATCACTTTCCTTAAATCGACAGTGTCTAGTACAACCATTGGCAATAGAGAAACTGTGGGCCAGTCTGTAGCACCCAGAAGCCAAGTGGCTACTGTAAAAGTAAATTGGTAAGTGTGATAGAAGAACAGAATATTTAATATCATTTACATTTAAGTAATTTGAATATAAATAGCAACATATCAGGTGACTGCTGTTATTCCAGCATAATCATTGATAGGAGAGGAAATATTTTGAGAGTATGTCAAGTAGGGTGCACTCAAAAACACCTAGCTACTTACATACTGTAAATTGTGTGCATAATAAGTTAATGACCTACATATTAAGTGAAAAACTATAAATTATAGGCATAAGAACAGAATTATATTATGCATTTATTTAGGCACATATTTTCTGATCATAAACATCATGTCGTTAAATTCTATGTTATAGTAACAAAATATACCCAGCTATAGTAAACAAATCCACAGTCCTTTCTGCAAATACATAAAATGCCATCTGCTTATTTTTTAAAATATGTTTACTAATTTTAAAATGCATTGTCTTCATTCTTCTTGTGCACTGTGACTTTCATAATATAGGAATAATTTTTTTTTTCACAAATAAAGGCATTAATATATATATTATATCAGAAAAACTTATCTTTCATATTTAGGTAGATACTCAACTATATGCTGGTAATAATTAAATTAATACTTATTTAATCATATTATTAATGGGATCACAAAGTATTAACATACTTCTTTTAAAATATGTACTATATTTTATTTTTTGTGGAAAAGTAATATATACATACCAATGCTGATCATCTAAAAAATTTATGGCATCTGTTCAATTTTCTTTGGTAGTGCCTAACGTTATTTAAGACATTTTATTTTAAAATTGTGAGTATGCACTTACAAGTATAAGGACTATTAAGAAAAAAATTAAAGATTAAAAATTTATAAATTATGCACTAAAAGAATTGCCAATGTATAGTAGAATCCTACATATTGTTAGAGGAACTGCTCTGTTTTCTTTTGGGGTCAGGGCTAGGTTAGGAGCACTTAACTGTTTTCTCAGAACTATCCTTATTCATATATTTTATTAGTATTAGAAATACATTTTAATCCAATTATAATTACTGTATTTGGTAATTTATCACAATTGTGTTGAAAAGTGATGGAAACATAACAATATTATTTTTTTCATGTTTTATATGTGATGTCTTTAAAATCAAAGCTAAAATAATTTTTAAAGGCCAAATTTCCTGCGTATTAAAAAGGAATATATAAGTACATAGACACGATTATAATTTGAGTATCTGATACTATACAGGTATGTTATTTATACCTCAGATAAATAAAAAAAACTTATAAGAGGAAAAGCTTATTTGTGTATGTGGGTTCAGAGTTTCCCATCCACATGCAGCTCTCTCAGTTGTTTTTGGGTCTGTGACGAGGCAGAACATCATGGCCAGGAGTAGAGTGTACTAGAATAAAGCTGCTTATCTCATAGCACTGGGAAGAAAAGAGGGAGGAAGGGGTCGGAATCTCTACATTCAATTTGAGTGCACACCCTCAATGAACTGATGCCTTTTCAGTAAACCCCACCACTTCCTAGTGGTAACACAGGCTGGTGACCAAGACTTTCACATATGAGTCTGGGGATATTCTAGATCCAACTGAGAACTTAGGATAAGAATCAGTGTGATAGTGATATCTTTCTTGATGCTTCATTTTTTAGCTTGACTAAACTTTTGACTTTTTCCTGACTACTGGACACTGACCTCCCTGGTTTTAAAGTATTTACTTTGGAAACTTATAGTAAATGCCTCCTCTGCCTCTTTAAAATGTGTGTGTGTGTGTGTGTGTGTGTGTATTCATTCTCCGGCAATTTTCCAGGAAATAAATGTCTTTCTCAAGGACTTGGAATCATCTCTTTGGAATGTAAACATCAACGAAAACACAGGCTGTACCTCCCAGTCTCTATGGGGTGGTAAGAGCCTAACTTTGATAGGTACCAAGCAGTAAATAGGTGGAGATCACAGAGAAAACCATTTGAAAACCTGGGAATAAGTCAGTGTGATCTCTTAACATGTCTCACTGATCAACCTCTTCTTGAACATTCTCCAGATTTCCCCACTAATTTATCTCAATGTTTAAAATCCTTCTGTTACAGTGGAGTAGAATTCAATCTCTTTTCCATATTTTAATTGTCTTGAATAAAGTCTTCTTTCCTTTAATTTTAATTTAATTTTACTTTGATAATCCATTTTATATTTTTCTTCATTTCCCTTTTTAATCTTCTTCACTTCTAAAATGTACTAAATATGTTGTTATTTATGAAATGATATAGCATGTAAAATTATGTATTTTCTTATATAACTTACACTGTTTTAGTGTTAAATCTGGTAGATCTTTATATACTCATTAAATGTTCTAAGCCCTTGTGCATTTGTATTTTAAATCTACTTTTAAAAATTAATATAAATTTAGAGGCTTAAAAAAATACACATTCAAGATTTTACAGTTTTGTAAATCAAAATTCTCATGGAGTTGACTGCATTTTCAAAGTTTCAAAAGGTTTCGAAATCGGCTGCGCGCGCAGCGGTGGTGGCGGCCGCGCGATCGGCCGTGCTGTAACCGTCGTCCGTCCGGGAGCGGCTAGAGCGGCAGCGGCGGTCGGGCACGGCGCGAGGCAACACCACAGGGCAGCGGCGGCAGCCGGGGCAGCAGGAGACGCAGCGGCGGCCGCAGCAGCAGCAGCAGCAGCAAGACGGACTCGTGGACACGAGCCGCCGCCGCCGCCGCCGCCGGGCCGGGCCGGGTGTCGCGCGCCGAGGCTGGGGGGGAGTCGTCGCCGCCGCCGCCACCGCTACCGCCGCCGCCGCCACCGCCGCCGAGGTGACTGAGGAGAGAGGCGCCTCCTTGCTCCCGCTGCCGCCGGACTTCAATGCCCAGTTCCCAGCTCGCCAGCGTTTTTCGTTGGAATATACGTTGCACATTTATGGCGATTCTGAGCGTGAGGGCAGACTTCTGCCAGGCTCAGCACAGCGTTTTCGCTGACAAGTGAGCTTCGGGGTTCTATGTGCCATAATTAACATTGCCTTGAAGACTCTGGACACCGAGACTGGCCTCAGAAATAGTTGACTTTTTTTTTTTTTTTTTAATTGCAAGTATATTTCTTTTAGTGACTCCAGTAAATTAAGCATCAAGTAAACAAAAGTGGAAAAACGACCTACACTTTTAATGTGTCTCACTAGTGCCTAAATGTAGTAAAGGCTGCTTATATTTTGTATGTAGTTGGATTTTTTTGGACTCCGAAGGAATCCATCTGCAGACATTGAGGCCCAAGTTGAATTTGGATTGGTGTGGATTCCAAATACTTCTGCTTATCTTGAAGAGAAAAGCTTCATAAAGAATAAACAAGTTGAATAGAGAATACTGATTGATAATAGGCATTTTAGTGGTCTTTTTTAATGTTTTCTGCTGTGAAACATTTCAAGATTTATTGATTTTTTTCCCCCAATTTTCCCCATCATACTCACACACACGCACGCTCACACTTTTTATTTGCCATAATGAACCGTCCAGCCCCTGTGGAGATCTCCTATGAGAACATGCGTTTTCTGATAACTCACAACCCTACTAATGCAACTCTCAACAAGTTCACAGAGGAACTTAAGAAGTATGGAGTGACAACTTTGGTTCGAGTTTGTGATGCTACATATGATAAAGCTCCAGTTGAAAAAGAAGGAATCTACGTTCTAGATTGGCCATTTGATGATGGAGCTCCACCCCCTAATCAGATAGTAGATGATTGGCTGAACTTGTTAAAAACCAAATTCCGTGAAGAGCCAGGTTGCTGTGTTGCAGTGCATTGTGTTGCAGGATTGGGAAGGGCACCTGTGCTGATTGCACTTGCTTTGATTGAATGTGGAATGAAGTATGAAGATGCAGTTCAGTTTATAAGACAAAAAAGAAGGGGAGCATTCAATTCCAAACAGCTGCTTTACTTGGAGAAATATCGACCTAAGATGCGATTACGCTTCAGAGATACCAATGGACATTGCTGTATTCAGTAGAAAGAAATACAAACGAAGGCTTATGTGATTGTGGCATTTAGAGGGAACTCTTGGTACCTGGAAATGTGAATCTGGAATTTACCTGTGTCATTGAAATAGTGTTGGATTCAGTGCTCCTCAACCACTCTTCTTAACAATTAGGAAAAAGTAAACAAATAAGAAAACCCTCTATAACGTGAATAAAATGTTTAAGAAAAGAAAAAAGAAAAAAAAAAGAAAGAAAAAAGGGATTAATTCAGTGAAGGATGATTTTCTCCTAGTTTTGGAGTTTTAATTTCTGCCAGGATCGAATTATTTTAATATCTCCTGTCTTTTTTAACTTTTTCAGAATAGGTCTCTAAGGAAAACCAGCAGAATATTAGTCTGTGCAGAACCACCTGTTTGGGGAGCACATCTTTCATTATGCTTGGCACATAGATTTCCCTGTGGTGGGATATTTGGGAGGAGGAAAGAGGTGCATTTTCCCCCTCTTTGTTTTCTCTTGCCCCCTCCTTTCCCCTGATACATATTGTAGATGGACTAGGAGAAGCCCTTATTGCTGTAGATTTGCGTGCAGTCTGGCAGCCTTAAGCCCATCTGGGCCCTTTTAAGAGGAAAAACAAACAAAAATGTTAAAAAAACACCAAAAAAAAAAAAAAAAAGGCATGCAGGTGGTTTTAGTCTTTACTGATGATGGAGTGTTCATCTTAGTTTCTTTTCCTCAAAGCCTTGATCTAACATTAGGCAAAGTAGCCAAGAAACTTGTTTTGGTAAATTAGTGGGGAAATAGCATTTGAAGAGGAATCTTTATTCTCAAAGAACTTAGCTGAGAGTAGAATTCTTCTCTTTACCAACCAATGATGCTAAGTGAGTATCCCAGAAACTTGTTTTCTGAAGAGGACAGCTCTAGTTCATTACTAAAAATATGTTCAGGCCAAGAATTAGCACACTCTACAAACAGTAGAATTGTGGACCATAGCACTACTCTGATTTTCTGTCTAATGATGTCAGGGAATACTGGTAGCTTAAAACTTTTACTTCAGGACTTAATTGTACTCTGAATTTTCGGAAATGGTCAGAGGAGCAGCAGCAAATTCACAATATTTAGGTCTTGAGAAATGCCTGTGGCGATCATTTTTCAAACTATTCCCTATATGTATAGTTCAGTTGAACCACTGATTGCCTTGTTATTTTCTTTCTAGATTCTTTTTGAGATTATTAAAAAAAAAAAAAGTCACTGGTTCAGAACCAGCAATGCTGTAAACAGGGTAGAAGATACCAAGCAACCCAGTGAGTAGCAAAGGGACTGTGTTGCTTATGAAGTGGTATAGTAGCATTTTTTGCAAATCTCTGCTGGGTTCAATGTGCTGATTTAGAAAGAAAAGCTGTTTTTCTCCTCATTTGCAGAAGGCAGTTATGACCAGGCTGTATTGACAAAGCAAGTAGAAGGGCACCATCAGGGGTTCTTGCACACTTTTCACCTAAATATTAAATAATAGTGCCCTGCTTCTAAGGCTCTGAATACAGGCTTAGAGTCATCTTGTCTTGCTGGAGTTTGCTGTGCAGAGCCATAAGCTTTCCATTTTGTTTAGTGTCAGCTAGGCCAGTAGGAATGGCACAGGACCTTGTCTCTCACTGATGATACCTCAGAGGTTGGCCGGCTATGTGAACTGCCTATTTCCTATTGCCGGAGTTGTTTTCGATTTTTAACTAAATACAAATCTGTGGATTCTCCTCTCCCTCATCCCAGCAAACAAAGCAAAATAATGCTTTTTGACATTGTTTCTAGAATTTTCAAGTAAAAAAATGATGGTACTATCCAAAATTCTTTTTATTTCTGAATATGACAACAGATTCCTTTAACACAGACTCGAGATCAAATCAAAATATCATAACCTCTAAGTTCAGATATAGTTTCAACTCTTTGGATCAATGCCATCAGAAACCTTTTCCATTTGATATGCTCTGAATGTTGTTTGGGGCAGGGAGTATAGATGTGTGCATTCACATGCATGCAGCCTCCATCAGTACCAGTGCCTGCCCGAGTTAGGAGAACTACATTCCTGGTTCTAAGGGAGAAGAAGGGTATATAAAACAAAGTGAAACATTAGCCCTCATTTTATTTTAAATTACAGAGTAATGTTAATTGTTCTCAGAACTGGATTTTTTCCCATCAAAACATTTTTTTTCCTTTGGATTTAATGAAGTATTGCTAGCTGAAGCCAGTTTGACATGGTGAGAGAGATGTCAGACTGATGCAGCCTGATTTAAAACCAAACCCTGAACCCTTTTAAAGAACAATAAAACATATTTTACATGAAAAAAAAAGGTTTCAAAATCAATGGTCTGTATCCTAGGAGCCTTGTGGAAGATCATGCTCCCTAGTTCATCAGGTTTGGGCTGAATTCAGTCCTGAGCAGCTGTAGAACACATGTCTCCATTTCTTTGTGGCTGTCAATCAGGGGTCATATTCTGCTTCTAGCAGCAGTGCCTCTACTTCCTTGTCTTGTGGTTCTTTTCTCCATTTCAGAACCAGTAGCCACAAGCCAGGTCATTTAAATCTCTCTGATCTCCTTATGTGCACTTTCTTCTGTGTCACTGGCAACATGACGTTAACTGAGTTTTCCTGAAGCTGACTGATAAGGGGATTGGAAGAAGACACACACAAAAATATAGAAAAGTTGACCCAGTGGTTCAGGGGACCTCTGATGAGGACTGACAGTGAATAGTCTCCACATGTTTATTATGTAGGTTTTTACATCAAAGGGATTTATTGTGAGAAAGTTACTTTAAAACAGAATGGAAGTCTAAAGTTATAACAGCTCAATTACAGTCATCAGTTTGCACCCACAATACTCTGCCCCCAGGGCTGCTGGCACCTGAAACTTGGGTCATGAATTGATAAACTTCATAGCAACCATGGAATTTCTCTTTGAACAGGGCATCACCATGCAAATGGGTGTTTTTCTTGGCAACTTGGACACCCGAAGAAGGTGTCAGCCTCTGTCTCTGGGTAGTTCAAAGACCTATAATTTATTCATGGCTCCTGATACTTCTACACTCTATTTTATAGGGCTGAAGTGATTGTATTGGACTCACTTGTATAATTCCTAATAATCTCACTCTTTGGCTTGACTAGAGGATGGGGATGTAGCTCATTGGTATAGTGATTGGCTCGCAGGCATGAGGCCCTAGGTTTGATACCCAAGTGCACATGAGCACACACAGAATAACCAAAATAATTTAAACTTTAATTACACCTACAAAATTCTTTCATAGCAATACATAGATTAGTGTTTAGATGAATAAATAGAGAATGAGAATATAGAAATTGTGTGTACTATCTATTCTTAAGGGACAATGGAAGAAGTGTTATGTGAAACATACTTATCAGTGCCTAGAGTTCACTGGCTTGTACTTTCACATATCTAATGATGACTATTTCAGCAAAAATGTTGATAATTTAAAAAGGCAGTAAGGTTGACTAATTACTGTAATGCTAATTTTGTAATTTTTTTTTGTTGTTGTTGTTTTGTTTTGTTTTCAAGGGCCATTCTCTATATGGCAGTGTGCCAGTTTCCAGAGCTAAATATTACACACCTTTTTCCCAGAAAGTCACAGACCAAAGAGCCCTAAAGTATAATTTTAAATGGCCATATTTTTTTTGAATCTAGGCACACTGATATGTTATGCAGGACTTTAACCTTGCATCAGTGTTTCAGTGGATGCAAATATGCCACCTCCATGCCTTCCTCAAAGTGTATCTATCCACACGTGGCAGAAATAATCTTCACCGTATGGTCAAACTATGTATTCTCTAAGATTTATATAAATGAATCCTAAAAAAATTATTAGTTTATTCCTCTGCATCTGTACAAAAGTTAGAAATGTGAATTTTGAAAATGGCACGTGGTTAAATATAGTTAATAATAAGGTTGTATGCACTTGAGTTTTGCTGAGAGTAGATCTTAAGTGTTTTCACCACATACACGCAAAAATGGTAACTCTATGAGGTTATGATTCTGTTAAAGAATGACATGATACAGTGAATTTTTAGGTTTCTGAATCGACAAGTGTGAGAACCAGTAAGGTATGGAATATCTTAAAGCTTGCAATAAAAATCTAAGAATTTATATTTTACCATGAGAGAGACATTTAAAATTTTACTTTTACCACAAAATAAAAATAAAGCAAATTTTTGTAGCATATTTTAAGAAATATGAACTTCTATTCAATACATGCATTGCTTTATTTGATTAAAAATATAGTGCTGCAAACTGGGCAGAACAAAAGAGTTCTCTCAGGGTAGGAGGGTGGGTCAGATTAGGTAAAATAGAAATTATAATTAAAAAATAGGAAATTATAAGAAATAAAGCCACACAATTATAAGTGATAGTAGGACTCTGATGGAGTCTGGTTCTAACAATGAGGGAGGCTCCGCATGTTTCTTTTATAGGTTTTAAACATGAGAGGGATTCACAGGAAAAGTTGTGAGCAACACAGTTTAGCTGAGGGTTCATCAGTTTATGCCCATCTCTTGTATCTCCTGGCAGCTGGGATTTGAATTCAAGTCTTTTGAACTAAATTCAAAGTCAGGCATGGAATTCTCCCTATCAACAGGAGTCCTCTGCAGATGAGTCTTTCCCTCCCTGCCCTTGCACTGAAGGAATCCCAGGAGAGGCATCTCATTGTCCAGAGTTACATAGTTAAAAGCAATGATTCATTCAAATTTCCTGACAATGTAGAGAGCTTTTTTACATAGTAAAAGTACAGATTATTGTTCCTTTTGTATTTTTTTCTGCTGAATAAAACTGAAAAAGTGTTTAACATCAATATAATTACAAATTTATATTAAAATACATTGTTAATTTTGACCCTTATATTGTTTTTAATGCATTTGATTTTAATCTCAGTAAATAATAGTTAATTATTCAGCATTATAGGCATTATATGGTATAATGTTCATTTAATTAGTGTGTTTCATAAAGTAAAATATATAATTTATTGGACTAGTCTACTATTTTAATAATGATCTTTGAAAATTTTATTGTATTTATTTATTCGAATTCCATAGATTCTGTAGAAATCTTTGGATAGAGCCTTTATAGAATAAAACATAGAACAGAACATGCCTCATAAAGATGTTTAAGATAAAACTGGCACTCCTATTTATCCTTGATCATATGTAATTTACTTATTTATTTATTTTATTTTAGGAGAGTAGTTTTACAGACACTTTGCTTTTGCTGACCTCACAGGAATAGAAGAAAAATATATAATGAGATGTAATGAATGCAGTAATTGGGAGCTGAAATGCAAGTACAGATCCCAAATGAACAGTGACCTTGGCTCCTAAAACAATATGCCAGACAAGAAAAAAATATTTTTGGGGGGTGAATGAGAGTTAAAAAAAAAAAAGAGTTCTATACTGAAATAGTACTTAAGTGTCACTGACCAGTATTGCAGGTCATATATGAGGCCTCACAAGTTTGAGAGATGTGAATAAATCCAAAACTATAGTGCATAAGTAGTTGGAACTCAAAGTAAGACTATGCTCAAAAATCAATTTTATTATCATCCTTTTCTCTTTACTTAAATCCCACATGAATGATAGATTTTGGTAAATTAAAATTGCACTATATTACTTGCAATCTCTTGATAACTTTGTGGTATTTGTTTAATTATGTTTCCATGTACAAAATAGTCATCCACTGGTAATTGATATTTAACTCCCTTTGCTCTACCAGATGGCTCTAATGATTAATAAAAGTAACTTCTTGATGTAACTATGAAGATAATGCTAGATTATCATTTGATGATATTTCTAATGTATTAACATGATTATTTGGATTTTGAAGTAAGTGGAGTTATAAAAACAGAAAATTAAAATCAGAAAAGATTACCAGAAATATGTAAAAATTACCATTCTGATCTGCAATTGAATAGGCAGGTAGCAATATTTCTAGAGATGCACTCTAGGATACATGATTGATATAGTAGATTAATGCAGAAGTAAATAGTACTGGCAGGGATTCAGCAAGAAGACATCCTAGGTACTGTAATAATTTGTCTATCCTTCAGGTGTCAAAGTAAGGATATCATTTCGAACCATTTAAAAGTCATGTTTTATCATGAATTTAGAGGAGGCAAGATACTCATGCTGATGATAATGGACTTTCTGACTTTCCGGTAGTTAGTAGCAGTTCAGTGTGATTTAATTTAAGAAATAAAATAATTATAATTGGTCTTATTCTGAGAGTGGTGTGGGATGATCCTTTTATGATGAATAAGTAAGAAATGTAATAAGGTGAAATAATAACCTAGAATGGAATAAGTAAGAAATAATTACCAAGAAACTTAAAATGATTCTGTTTCACAGGTATATTTTCTTAATTTTATCTTGAATAGGATGCCCTTATCATATACTGAGTGTAAGTCACAGCTATAATGGTATCTGCCCAATTTCTGACATTTATTTTACTTCTCCAGGTCCTACTTTCCTGAAAGGAAATAAGCTTGAACACTGAATATATACTAGGATTTCAAATAAGGCTGTTCACCTTACTTGTTGAATAGCCTTATGCAAATCCAGAGCAATCACCATATCATTTCCCTGATCTTAAAAATTTTGGATTACAGAATTTTACTTTCAAATGTCTTAAATATGCATATCGCAAATTGTTATGGTTTAGATTTAGAATGACCACCAAAGGCTTATGTGTTGAAGAATCAGTCCTCACTGCTGCAATGTTCAGAAATTATCTTGTAGGAAATTATAAGATCATGAGGCCTGTGATCTCATCAATGTATCAGTGTATTGATTAGTTCATAACTGAATGCACTATTGGGAGATGTTACAAACTATAGGAGGTGAAGACTCATTGGAGAAAGTATGTCACTGAGGGCATGCCCTAGAAGAATACAACTTGTCCCTGGTCCCCTCCTCTAACTCTATTTCTCAGCCTTCTGACTGTCATGAGAGCAGCTTTCCTCTGTCATACCCACCACCATGGTTTTCTGCCTTGCTATAGGATTAAAAACAGTGAAACTAGTTGACTACAGACAGAAGCCTCTGAAACTATGAGGCTTCTAAGACTGTAACATACTCGGCATTCAGTTTCCATTTGAGGAGACTTTCTTTCTGGATAGGCCTTTTTAGAACTCGGTACTCATGCTGTGAGATATCCAACCCGAATAGATTAACAAAATGTGACTTGTATTCTAGAATCATAGCTGATACAACTTACTGTAGTTTGAGCCTACCTGGCAGATATATAATTGAAGGATCTGTCTTTAAACTGAATCCTTTAGTCTGGATAGTTTTAGCCATCAGCCTTCAATTTTTTCTAAGTGACCCATGGATTTTATGGGCATAAAAAAGTTCATTATTTTACATTATCATTGTTGATGTTGCTGTAATAACTCATAAAATTATTGTAAAAAATAACAGATTTATGAAAAAGTGTTGACCAAATTAAGAACACATTATGAATGTTATAAAAATGCAATGCAAAAATTAAATGGTTCTGAATAATATAGTGAGAAATAAATACATTAAAAAATTCTAAGTTATACTCATCAATGGCTAATTGAACCATAAGAGGATACTTAAAATGTATGAGTTTAGACTATACCCAGTTATTCTGAGTTCATATTATATTAAGCAGGTCCTATTTTCTTGTACCACTTGCTCATTAATGGTATTGTCAGAAATACATGACAGTCTAACTTTAGAACAAGACAATATGTATGTAGTAACTGTCAGCTGGATTTCTTATTTTATTACAGATATCATTTATTTATGTCTTTGGGTGGAGTGGGGAGAACTTAGCTCTGGCATTGAAATCATGCCAATGTACTGAAAATGAAATCCAAGAACCAATGCTCAGGAACAAATTACATTCTTCCTTGAAAGTAAGACTGCAAGGTAAGCCAACAGACAGCTGAGATGCATATTATTCAAGTGTGCAAAATGACTTCTTCATGAGGATTTTGTAAGAGATGAATACTAAATTGACCAGACTACAACAGGCAGATCGTATGTTAGATCAGAAGTAGACACTTTAGTTTCATGAGTCATTGACATGGAAAACTGTCTTAAAGGTATTAAGAAAGGAAAAGAAAGAGAAGCAAAAGCACAATAAAAAAATAGAATATCTATCACAAACTATGTCAGCAGGGGTGAAAAAAAATGACATGATTCATAGAATCAGAGAAAGAGAGAATGCAATTTATCAGGACAAAACCTCTTATACCTGGCACTATTTTTGACACAAAAAATTGCAATAACAACATTTTATCTCTGAGTTGAGATCCCAGCATCAATGAAAGATAACAGTAATCAAACATTAGAAACGAAAGATTTTTATGTGTTTGAACTGATATCTTAAATTATAACTTTCTTAAACAAAAGTTAGTTATCAATTTTATGATAAAATTAATGTCAATTATATCATATCAAAGAGAAACATTTAAATATAGTACTCTATTGGGTAACAAAATAGTTGTAAAGTTTAGAATATATATATATATATATATATATATATATATATATATATATATATATATATATATATATATTATAAGTATAGTACAGTGTTCTGTAACTCTAAACAAAAAAAATTTGACCTATTAATTTAGCCTATTTATAGATTAATTCCAGCCATACTACAAATATAAGCCAAACACATATACTATATATAAATAAATATGTTGTATATATTCATATCAACAAACTATAACGCTTTTCAAATTATTTTTAGACACATAGAACACTGGAAAAAATAGAAAGAAATGATTGCCTTGTTTTGTGAAAAGCAGAAACAAGATAATAAATTCAGAGTCAGCACATAAAATAGAGAACAATGAACCAGTCTTATTTTACTGATATCTTGCTACGTGTATCTTAAAAAAAAAAAAAAAAAAGGAAATATTTGAGTCCTAGTCAAAGAAGCCTCAATTTAATGCAGCAACAAATTGTAATACAAATAAAACATTTCTCTGATGAAGTTTTTTCTTAGTGGATTATAATGAAATTTAATTTTGCTAAAAGAGGACAAAGGTAATATCAGGACAATACCTCTGTATGTAGGTCACTTTTGTTATAAAGAGACTATATATAATAACTCAAGGAAAATTCATGCTTTCAATTAATATGCAAGTGCTTCAAAAATATTTTAATATTTAAAAGTATGCCTCATTTATTTGTTAAATACAAACAATAAGTTTATAAAAGCACTATTACTGACTTTCTTATAATTCTATAAATGATTATATTTTTCTCATATGCTAGGGTTAAAACTCAATCCAGTAATCTAACCCAGTGCTTCTAAGAATTATTGCATGAACTTTGAGAAGGAGGCTTAAAAATAAAATCTCAAATTACTAATTTCTATAATTTAATTTTTGTTGTATTTGGTATACAAGATTATAGTCAACAATACTTTACATTAAGTGTAAGATTAGGAAGAGTTGCAAGTTCCTAATTATTTGAAAATTGCCGCTTTCAGAGAATGAATTCAGAGGGAGTTGGTACAGATTGCTGAAAGCAAATATGTAGCAGGAAAGAGGACTGAAATATTCTGCATTGCATGCTGTCACAGCAAATGAGTCAGTGAAAATGAGAATGGGAGAGAAATTTTAATTCATTGAACAACAAATGAGTTTCAAACTCTGTGCCTAGACAGGAGGAGATGAAATGTAATAAATCAGTAATTAAACCTTTATGAACTGTAATAGATGTATCTCAATGCCAAAGAAAGCAAATGATGGGTACCTATTCACATACAGGTTTTAGTAAATATTACTCAGCTTTTAGCAAATATTACCAAATATAAAACATATTTATGTGCTTGAAAAATTCCCTCAATTGTGAGAGCTAAGTGGGGAGGAAATTCTTGGGACTAGAAGAGGAGAGGGCATGTGAAGACAGATAAAACTAAAACTTTTGGAGGGAATTGCAATTAACTTGGAAGCATTAAGGGATGCATTTCAGACAGATGAGTGAAAGAATCAAGATGAAAGTGTATTTAATTTAGAGGCCATATGATTGATAACTTTATTTTTTAAACTAAAGAGATTAAATGCAGAGTTAAAAGGGTTGAAACTCTTAAAACTAGGTAAGGAATTAAAATCCCATGATCATATGTGCTTGATCAGGGTACTCTGACAAAATTTACAGCATCTCTCTCTTCAATGGATTATACACAGAAAAAATTCACTGAAGGGGAAAGAAAATAACAGTACAAATATGTACTGATTTTTGAAAAAAAGAGTCAAATAATTTTGAATCCTCATGTGTTCTGCTTATTGGAATATATAATAACCTTTATGAAGGTAGAGACAAGTAACAATTTAAAGACAGGTTAAGTGTCAGAATAATCATAAAAGGATACAAATTTGATTGTGTAGAACAATTCTTGGAGGATTATTGAAGATTCGTTTTGCTTTTTCTAGAGGCATATGACCATGTGGGTATTGTAAAAGAAGGCAGACAGCTAAACAGCTGTTGCACAGTCCTCTTCACATGGTGACTCAACAATCCAGGCATTTTTTGCTTACTGACTATACCATTTCCACACCTAAAACACTTCATCATGATTATTGCTTGGGAGGAGAAGATCTACAGTATTACCTACCAGTTTCCAAGTGATTCTACCAACAAATGGCACATTTCTTTAACTAAAACAAGTTACATTATCACAACTGACTTCATTAAAGTGAGAAGAGAAACCCTTCCATGTGTACAAAACCCTCCATGTGCACAAGAAAGAGAACCAAAATATCATTTTGTACCAGTAAAGTATATTTGTGTGTGTGTGTGTGTGTGTGTGTGTGTGTGTGTGTGTTGCTGGAGATCAAACCCAAGATATTGTGCATGTTAAGCAAGCACTCTCCCACTGGAGAGGTACATAGTAGGTTAAAAATAATGCTATTTTTTGGAAAGTACTCTGTAATATAATAAGGATATTTGAGGACAATAACAAGTCACTTGCCAAAGACTAATTTTGAAAATTAGTGAAGTGTTGATAAAGGCTTTCTTGGAATAGGAAATAAAAATAGTCAAAAGCTGACTTTTATCAATGAATTCTGTACCACTCAACTAAAATATATACATGGTCTACTAGATGAATTCTGAGGTTCAATCACATGCCATGGTTCATTTAGAGGAATCAGAACCACACTATAAAATGTGTAAGTTCATCTAGATCTCCTTTCAATGATACCAGAGCTATAAATAAAGCACAGCGATAGTTTTAGATTCCTGAAGGAATGAAAAGTCAATAAGATGATTCTTTGAGTATTCTGAAATATTTATTATTTATATATTATCTACAGATTAATTGATTGACAAATTAAACTATGCAATTACTATGATAATATTTTGGGTAAATAAGTTAATTTGTTAGGTAAAGGAAGAAATGTATATGTATATCTTCTATAAATTTGTTATCAGATACCTATGATTTATAATAGTATTCATCACTTTTATTTATTTTTAGTGTTCTTATATATTTTCTAAACTTATATCAGGTTATTATCAGAATAGAAATCAATGATTATGCTTAATGACTGAGGCTCATTTTGTTTATAAGATTATATCTATAATCCCTTCCTCAAAAGGTCAAGTTCCTCACTAGGACAAAGTTTTTTACATTAGTAAAGGAATCTTATTTTTACTTGACCTCATTTGATGAAGGAGACATGACCAATTGACTTATTTTATCTGAAAATCTGAGAAAGGATGTAGGGAAAAAAATGGCTATTGAGTAAGACCTCAGCCCACAGACACAGCAATTTGAACAGCTAATTGTGCACCAAATTACAATCATAAGAGCTAAGGCCGCAAGATGAGAGAACTTAGTGCCTGGTTTTACTAAAATAATAAGAAAAGTTGTACTGGAGAAAGCAGGAAGAAAAGGTTTACCTGCATCAACCCTGTCCCAACTCCAAGCAGCACAGCATGGAGACAAATGCCTCCCACTTGAAGAAGGGAGAAGAAAATAAGTCCAGGACTTAGACTTGAAACCTTGCACCAGGGATCTGATGACAATGCCCAGTGCTTGGCAGAGTTCCACAACCTATGGTCCCAGGCCAGTACATGTGGATTGAACCACTTGAACTCCTAAACAAGGGAGCTAAGTTACTGCCTGCCTCTTCCACTCCTCTCTCAACCTTCAGCAGTACAGAAAGGATCAAGAGTCTGCATGCTGGGGAGAGGGGCACAAATGGCAGCACAGGGCTTTGCGTTGAAGCCTTGAGGCACTGTGCTATTCCCACAATGAAACAGGCAGTTAACAAAGGCCTCTGTATTCATGCTGAAATATGCTGCTGCTTATTTATAGACATCTCCAGCATCTGGCAGAGACTTGTACACTAGTGAGATAAAGTTTTGGCCTACATCATTGCCAATCTTGGAATGCGCACACACACACACACACACACACACACACAAACACAGAGAAACACAGATATGTGCAACCAAATTATAAGAAAAGATATTCAACATTTTCTCATCTTAGGGATTTACTGAAAATTTAAATAATGAGTCACCTTCATATTCTATTATAATGTCTATCCTACTTGTTACATTGGATAACCCGCCCCTACTCTCTCTCAGATGATAACCACACCTGGATGAATGGAGCCCAACTGTATAGCTCATTGATTGCTAGTGGAAACCCAAACTGGAAAAGCCACTCTTAGAAGACAGATTATCAGTTTCTTATGTTTCAAAACATGGTCATATCATACAATCAAGCAAAAGTACTTTTAATTTATTCAAATGATTTAAGAATTAATTTGGGGGGGCTGGGGTTGTGGCTCAGTGGTATAGTTCTTGCCTGGCATGTATGAGGCTCTGGTTTCAATTCTCAGAACCATATATAAATAAATGAATAAAATCAAGGTCCATCAACATCTAAAATGTTTATAGAAGTTTTTAGAAGTTTAATTGTTTACAGAAGTTTAATTTATAATAACCATAACTTGAAAACAACTAATGTACCTTTCTGGGTGAATAAGTTAACAAACTGGTTCACCCAGACAATAGGATCTTATTCAAGGATAAAAAGAATAAGCTTTTATTGTGAAAAATGGGATCAATCTTTTTGTTTTGTTTTCTATTTTATAAAAGTTATTCTGCATTGATAAGGAGCATTGTATATATTTGTCATGTATGGCCTGATATTTTGAAGAATATATACATGTAGAATGGTTGCAACCAGTTAACTCACAAAGACATTGCTTCATAGTTAATATTTTTTGCAGTAAGGGAGCATATCATTCATTCTCTCTTTCTGTATTGAATCTTAATTGTATTTTGCCAATGAAACAAGCAGTCCAAGAAGATTGCATACTGCATGCTTCCAATTGTGTGATATTCTGGAAAAGGTAAAACTTTAGGAACAGTAAGCAGATCCGTCAAGGGAAGGTAGAAAGGATTTGAATAATTTCAGCACACGAAATATTTTAGGGCTGACAAAATAAGTAGAAACTAAAAGATTAAAGGCAAGAGGAACTGTGAATGAGCACTGGACTAAAGTTATAAAGTTGTTTCCAACAGGAATGTGAGTTGACAATTAGGACACTGCCACACACATTTGTAGATTCTACTATGTGCTTATAAGGAAACTGAACAGTTAAGTAAATGGATGGCAGATGGTGAAACCCATACTCCTCAATGTTGGAGTAAGTGTGATTTAAGCAAAGAAGGAGGACAGGAATTATCCATGGTATAATGTAATAGATTTGGTGCATTTTATTTATGTCTGTATATTTATACTTGTGTTTATTCCTACACAGTGTATACCCATATGTATCTTAATACAGACACAGATGGTTACACAGATGATGTCACTTTTTCTGCTCAGGATTTCAAACAGGATACTATATTACATTTAGTAGCTATGTCTCTATAAGTGCCACACATTTCTCAGAACTGCTTTGCTTTGATGACAGTTTCAAAGAGTATTATCAGCTCTCCTGTAGAATGTTGCTACATACATATATATATATATATATATATATATATATATATATATATATATATATATATATATATATATTTACATATAGGCTTATGTGCATGGGCTAAGCTTATTTCATTTTCTTTTTCCTGTCAGATATTGGCAATAATAGTAGGCATATATATCACAGAATTGACATATGTATTTACACATAGATATAAACACACAAGTTAGGATATATTTGTATATTGCTTTGCTTTGTCACCTAAACATTTCTAAAAGCAGTGACCTTCTTACTACAAACTAGCAAACTTAGAGTCCAGTTTTTTTTATTTCTAATCTTATTCTTCAGTGAAAGAGACCAGATTCCCTTAAAAAAAAAAAAAAAAAACAAAAAAAAAAAAACAGGTAATTCTGTGATGGGGTAAAGAATGTGCAAGATTGGTTACTGAAGAATATTTTAGAAAAGATTAACTTTGAAAATCAAGTAAGTCTGACAGTTGAATAAAAGAAACCCACAATAATGGAAATACACTGAAAGAACACAGAGGCAAGTTGAAAGAGCTCTTCCTAATAGAAAAAAATTTACTTAGTTAAGTAATTGAACAAAATGTCACCTGTGAAGAAAACCAGAATTGTAAACAACTATGTTTATTCCCCATCTTCCAGAAAGTGGAACAGATCTCTCTACTCTCAAAAAAATAAGTTAAAGCTGAACAAAGTGACTTTGTTTCAGAGATGATAGAATGCAAATAGAAAAAAGATAAACTTATGGTGGGCAAATTTGTCAAACAGTATCTCTCTCAATTGACCATGGTCAACATCAACTGTGATATGATAGAATAAGAATGACACTTTACATCTTGTCTCCAAATATAACAGCCTGAGTTTAAACTCATGAGAAAAGCATCCAAGCAAATATCCCTGGAGGGACAATCAACAAAGTGCTGACTAGTGCTCTTTAAAATTCTGGTTAAAACAAAGCAGTTGTTGAAAATGTGTCACTCTCATGAGGTTATGGAAACATGGCATCCTGTATGGGATCCTGGAGCAGAAACATGGCCTCAGGTAAAAATAAGGAAAATTCAGATTTATAAGACCTTTGATGTCTTTAGTGAAAAGTGTAATGTATACAGATGTGAATTTCATTTATCTATTACTTTTATGCTTGGGCTAAATGGAAATGCATTTGACTTTTTCAGGGATCCAAATTATTAGTGTGTTGGAATCACGTACATGTCTATTACTGTATCAGTTGTTGCAGGAACATCATATCTTTACCATGTCAATATCTAATTTCTCCCTGAAAAGACTTTATGTGCTGTTGGTGTTTATAGTTCTCACCTACTTATATGACAACATACAAAAAAGAGAGTGTATGAAGTAAATCCCTAACAGTGTGATCAGTGGTTTAATCATTTGATTTAATCACTTGATTTAGTCATTTACACACCATTTATTACTAATCAAATGATCTCCAGAACACTACATGTGCTAACA
Source organism: Marmota flaviventris (assembly GCF_047511675.1). Classification (NCBI taxonomy): domain Eukaryota; kingdom Metazoa; phylum Chordata; class Mammalia; order Rodentia; family Sciuridae; genus Marmota; species Marmota flaviventris. Next base: position 1,408,594 of record NW_027288344.1, read on the forward strand.
TACATGTTCAGATAAATTCTTTATTGAAACATCACTTACTCAAACAATGAAATGATTAATGTATAATTATCTTAATAATTTATTGAAATACAAAAAATTTTAGATCATACACAAGAATATCAGTGAGTACTCATTAATTATTATATATATATATATATATATATATATATATATATATATATATATATGATTTGTTATGTACTTTCAATTATAGTTTAGAGACAACTTTGCTTTAAATTGTTATCTTATTCAATTATCACACAAACTTGTATTATTCTCTATATCACTACTATCATTAAAAGTAAAAAAGATAGTAGAAGGAGGTTAAGCCAGATGCAAATATCTGGTGACCCATATTGCCTCTTCCACAAATTATACCATTTTTAAAATGCTGTTTTTCTGGATATTTATCACATTTTCAGTCTTGTCATAATGGTCTGTGAGCAGTGCACACTTGTGGAACAATCTTCTTTCTTGTGGAACACATAAGCAAGTAATTGGCAAAAATAACCTATTAATTGGAACAATGCATCTATGGTCTAAGGAATTGTATTGAAACAGATTTATGAGCTTTTCATAATAAAAATTTCAAGTGAGTAGCATGAGTAGTATGATTTGATTGTGTGATAGGTGAATTTAATAATTTTGTACATTTACCCTATTATTGGAAATCATAAAAACGTTACAAACCTGAATGGAGAATTTCCCTCAATTTCATTTCTTTTATATCCAGTTGCAGAAGTCTTGTAAGCCACATGCCTGCCAGAGAAAGTGACAACTTGCATTCCATTTGGTGTTCTCTTTTGATAATAAGCTTTGCTTTCTGGCTTATGAAGCTTACTGCATACTTTCAAGCAATGGATAATTGCAAATTACTGGTAGCAGGTGCACTGATTTCTTACTAGTTTTATAATACACAAGATATTACAAAATGGTTAATTTTTATCATCCAGTTATTCTCTCATATGAGTATATTATTGTGATATTTTGTAATATAAAGCCTTAAATTTTAACATGTTGTGTTACTCAATAAGCCAAAGTATTCATGATGATTTCCAAGAATAAAAAAGGTTATATACACACACACACACACACACGTGTGTGTGTGTGTGTGTGTGGTTATCATTCATATTAACAAACTAAACTACAGTAGTTAGTAAACATTAAGCATGCATAATATATTTTTAACACTTAGTTTGCGATGGATTCATTAATTCCTCACATCACCAAACTCACTAGGAAAGAACTCTTTCATATTTTAAGACATACAATATAAGTGAGAACAGACTATAAAAAAATGAAGAAGAAAAAGTGTCAGGTAGAATTAAAACAATAGAATAAAGTCAATTATCCATGATTTGTTGACAATATTCAAAGTGAAATATGTATTTAGATAAGTATATCTAGATTAGTAGCAATTGCTAGTTTCCTATGAACAAATCCATCCCCTTTGCTCCAATTTAATAAAGCACATCAAGATGAAGGTAGGAGAAAGAGTATACCCAAGAATTCATTCCAACTGGTTTAATAGGTCATCCATTATTTTATTCACCATTAATATTTTTATTGTACTTGATCTAGATTTTAGCAAATAATATAAACTAATAGCACATACAAATTCGCTTCACTAAATACCTTCATCACTTACTCGTTCAGACCTGGTTATTCATTACCCAGGATCACCTTCCTACCTTAATTTGTCATACCTCCACATCATTATTAGATACTTAGCATAATAAGAATTTATCCTGTTCTTCAAGAGACGCTTTGCTAATGTTTTTTACCATTTTTAACCAAAATGTGTGTGTGTGTATATATATATATATATATATATATATATATATATATATATATATATCCCTTTATTAAGTTCCACAAAACATATGGCAACTGTAATCAGAATTACATTGGGTCTATGTTATGAGTTATTGCTCCTAGAATAGATCAGTCACTGTCATCAGGATTATTCTAACAGATTTGCATATCATATTATTCTTTGATTTTCTTTTTCTCGAGTGACTTCTCTTCTTTTTCAGAAAAACAAAACAAAACAGCAGAAATTCTTACAGAGACCCAGACCTTCAGGTGAATAGCTGAACATGCCTGTATTTCCTACTTTTCCTTTTTTCTTGCTTACTCTGTTCCAACCAAACAGTCTGTTTGGTTTTAGCTAAATGTATTACATGGTAGGAATGTCTATAACTCAGCAATTTTCTTTGGCTTGTAACAAAATTCCTTTATCACGCTGAGATTTTTTTCCCAGTAATTTATTTAAAATTTCACCTATCTCTAATGCTATCTTTCACACATTTTGTCTTAGTTTCCTCAATATAACATATCACTATTTAATATAACATATACTTCACTCTCAATATACTTAATATTTTCCCACTGGAATGGAAGCTATATGAGGGCAGCAATTTTTGTCTCCTTTCATTTCAGCTGGATTTCCATTTCTTAGAACTGTATCTGACAGGTAGTAGGCACCCATCCATAAAATGTGCTTTTGAAAAGTTATAGAATATTTTAAAATGATTGATCAAATGAATGATTAATCTGTCCATAATACAGCAAATATAATTACATTCAAGTTAGTGAACAAGTTACATTGTCATCATTGACATGCAAAGTTTTAAAAATATATTAAATGCATACTTATAAATTAGGCCTTGAAAATTGGCCTGATTTTCTACATTAATATTTACCTAAGGTTTGTTAACAATAGACAAACTTTTTTTCTCTCCCTTTTATTCTCTCCTCTCTCTCCTGTATACACATATGTACATGCACAGGTGCACACAAACTTACTGATTGTCATAGAAAATGCCATTTATTTTGTCATTAGGTTTCTACCCACACTATTAAAGAGGGGTATCCATCCCCCAAGATATTCCACTGTTGTTCTTTCCTGTAAGTTCAAACCCTTGTGCAGTCTCCTCCTGTGTAGTGTGCATTTCAGAGAAGCATGCATCTTTAAATACATGTGTCTTTAAACAGAAACACACATGCATACACAAACTCACATACATAACATGTATGAAGATACAAATGGTGTGACTCTACATTTGTGTACAACCAGAGACATGAAAGATGCTGCTCTAGTTGTGTAATATGAATTAAATTGCATTCTGCTATCATATATAACAAATTAGAATAAAGTTTTAAAAAGTTTATACATTGATAAGTTGACAAAAATATCACAACCAGACATTCACAAGAAATTAAGCCTGTATTTCCCCTAGGAGTGATGATTCAGAGTTCCCTAGTCTAGTATTTGTGGCAGCTTCATGCAACTGCTGTGAAAATCAAGAACTGACTGTAAGTCTGATTCCATGCTATAGCACATGTAGGCTTCACCTAACTTTTTCTCAGTGTAATAGTCTAACTGCAGTTGTTGAATTTTCCTCCTGTTTTTAAATCTATATAACATGAATCATTACATCTGAAGAGAAATGACATCCAGGAAAAGCAAGAGTATTAATAATTCATAATTCTTAAGTAAGATTAAAACAGTTTTGAAGTACCTTTTACCTAGACAAAATATGCATTTTTAGAGCATTCCATAATTGTTTGAATTGAAATGATGTTCAACTTTATTTATGCTAAATACCAAGATGAAGAGATTATTCTTAAAATATTCCAAATGATATACATTTATACAAATTTAAGAATTTTAGTATGAAATAAGTGTTCTTCCCTGAGAACAAGGAGGAACATTTTTTGATATTATCATTTTTATTCCCCAGCCCATTCCTCTGGTGCTTTTCTGCTTGTTTGTTTGCCTTTTATTTTTTTTTAGAATCATCTTAATCTCCTAATCTTTCCCTCAGAGAGCATGAAAGAAAGAACATAGGCTTTTCTCCTTTTTCATTGTGACAGATCTTCAGGAAGTACGATTCACCCTTGTATTTTGGCTTTTCCTTTGTTTTTTACTCCTGATCACATTTTGATATAATATATTCAACAAAATTCTTCTTAAGCTTTTTTTTTCCCTTTAGGCTGTAAGTTCAGGGAATAATCAAAACTGAACAAGTTTTACAGTGTTAGGAGAACCAAGTTAGAGGTTTTTAAAGATTTATTTTGTAAATTATGGAAATCTACAAATTATCTAAGTTTTGACAGAAAGGAATGTTGGTATATGTGCCCATGTGTCTTTACATCATTTTTCATTTTGTTTTTTGAATTAATGTATTCAATCAGGCAGGCAGGCAGTCACTGATTCGCTCCTTCATGAATAATTACTATTAATGATTGTATTAGTCATATGTACCACTAGAACTTACTATTTTAATAAAATTTACTATTTTACAAGTAAAGCAACACAAATGTACTACATCATTGCTCTATTTATAACAGATAAATTAAAAAAAAAAGTTAAATACTGAAGTGTCAAGGGTACTTCAAATATAAAGTCTGCCCTCTAATTTAGCATCACCTACAAATGACTGTTTTTGCATATTGGATGCTAAACAAACTTCAGTTGTCACTAAAATTTCTAGGAGTATTTAAGGACACCTCTGCAAGGCTTATTTCTTTGTGTTGGATGCAATGGACCCTGATTGTAAAGCAGCCAACCATGAACCCTTGTCTTCCAGTCTCACCATCTCAGGGAAGGACGTGTGATATACCTCTATCTGATTAAACATGGCAAAAGTGATGACTTCTGTCATTGCTACACTAGATAAGGCTCCATCTCAATAAGATTTTCTCTGCAGGTTCTCCTTACTGATTTGATGAAGTAAGTGGTTTTGCTGGGAAAGTACACATGGCAAGGAGCCCAAGTCACCTCTAAGAGCTGCAGGAAACTGGGCTCCTGGGTCGCACAACTGCAAGATTACTTCTTCCCATGATGTAAATGAGCTTGGAAGGGAATTTGTCCTGGTAGAAATTAGGCTGACAAAGCCATTTGCCGGAAACCTGGATTGTAGCCTTATGAATTGCTAAGCAGAGGCCCACTTAAGCCCTGTTTGAATTCTACCCAAAAAACTATAAAGATATATTGTTTCAAGTTGCCATGATTGTGGCTAGTTGTGCAATGGAAAAAAGTTTATAGTTAGTAAACTCGTGTGAGCTTGCAATGAAATTGAGAGAAGTTACTTCCAAAGCTTCAGTTTCTAGGATTTTTCTAAAGCAAAAGAAAAAGTGAAATACAAAATTGATTAGCTTGAGATTTTCTACATATTTATAATTATAACTTCTTAATGAAAAAAAAAAGAGAATACTCTGATGTACATAAAAGTATTTAATGATGCTAAATTGAAAAAGATTTATATAATACCTACACAAACAAAATTATCATTTTATGCATCAAATAACAACAATAAATAAATAAATAAATAGATAGATAGATAAATAAATAAAAACAGAGAGAAACCTGAATATTTGTCTTAAAAATCTAAAGGAAACAAAAAAACATCTAACTCCAACTAACTTTTTAATTCCTTGTGGGTAAAATCAGTACTTTCTGTATGAACATTTAATCGTGTTATAAATAAATTATATTTTATAACAGAATCAATTGTTATAGTATTTTATAACAGAATCAATATACTTAGCAAAAACATCTTGTTAGGTATTTGTTTGCTTTCATTTTAAGGGTCAATAGTGCAACTATCTTTGAAAAGATATTTTTGAAAAAATTAATGAATTCATTCTTTGGAAAATACAGATTGGCATTATATCAACAACAGACATAGCAATTACCACAAACTATCTGAGCAAACAATCTCTCTGTACAATCAAACTGATGAATAATTGCATAGTAACAAAAATTAGCAAGTAGATAACCACAGGATCATAAATGTGTGGCTTTATCACACAGTTGGCAGGTATCTTTTTAAAAATATTCCTCCGTGGGACATTAATATTATTATTTCACTAGAAAGTAGAAACAATTGTTAGGAAGAACTATAAGGTCAATAGATAAGTTTCTACTCTAATTCCCCTACCTGCTTGTGTAAACTTGGATATGTGACTTCACCTCTTGTAGATTAAGTTTTCTGTACAATGAGATGATTTTTATATGGAGCATAGAATTGCTGAGAACGTTAAATTAGACTTATGAATATGAAGTACTTGGCATAATTCCTAAGACATGGTTCAATAAGTCAGTGTTGTAATTGTGAATCTTACTACACTCTTCACTACATTTATGTTCTAAGACTCCAGGTAATTTCAAATGCCAAACAATATGACCAAATTAACTAGTCATTATTTCAGCACTTTATAACAAACAAAAAGCAATTAGAGTCTTCCCTCCCCTTCTCAGGTATAATGGATTGCCCCTTGTTTTGCAGAACTTTCCAAAATGATTAATGAGTCTTGGATAAAAACAAAATGCAGTAAATATTGAAGAGAAAATAGAGGGGATTTTAATATTGACATTTAAAGGGACATCTTACAAAAAAAGATACCTATATTGTGATCAAACCTCTGGATCTTATATATTGCAAAAGCTTATAACTTTGTTATCCTTTTATATAATAAATTAATGTCATTGTGGTATTATATTTCATTATTATATTTCATCTACTGGCAATACCAAGTGAAAATATTATTTTAATAATGTAAAAAATTAGAGGATTCTACGTAGCTTATGAAACAGGTTTAAAAAGCAAACATGGAAGTCAGAAATTTAGATAATGAATGAAATTCAAAGGGTATGTTGGCATTTCTTCAGTCTAACCCCATACTTTGTGCCAAGGTACCTTAATCTTTCATAGCACATTCAGACAGGGTTGCATATCAAGGCATTTCAATTTAGTTTAAATTGGTTGAAACAATCAGAGAGACTTTGTCTCCTAAATGACTTGCTTTTGCAATGGATGTAAAAGCCATTAGCTTTTTTTTATAAAGCAGGTATGAGGATTTGTCTCCTGAGAACACACTGATTATTAATAAAGAGGTTGTGAAAATTGAATGTGACTTTCAGCCAACACAATAATATGAACTTTGTTAAGTGACAAGTGATATCAAGAGCACTTGAGAGGCAGGTCTTTGTCAGAAGAAAAACATGTTAATGTAAAGGGAGTGAACTTTTACTTTTGTAGAAGGTTTAGTTATTTTTTAATAAAATTATTTTTAACATAGTTTTTGTTTTTGATTATTTTTTTAAAAAATTGGTGTTATTTTCATTTATATATGATAAGTAGAGTATAATTTGATTTATTCAAACATGAAGTAGATATGATTCTAATTAGGATCCCAGTCTTGTGTTTATACATGATGTAGAGATTTAATGGGGTGTATTGATACATTTACATAGGAAATTTATCTCAGAATCATTCTGTATTTCCTATTCCCTTCCCCCCTCCTTTCCCTTCATTCCCCTTTGTCTAGTCCACTGAACTCCTTTTCTCCCCACTCCCACCCCCCCTTGTTGAGGGTTAGCCTTCACATATCAGAGAGAACAGTTAACCTTTGGATTTTTTGGGATTGGCTTATTTCACTTAACATAATAATCTCTATATCCATCCATTTTCTGGCAAATGTCATAAAGTCATTCTTTTTAATGGCTGGGAAATATTCCATTGTTATATATACCACAAGTTCTTTATCTATTCATCAGTTTTAGGGCACCTAGGTTATTTCCATGCTGAGGAATATGTAAACAAAAGATAATTGTTTGAAAGATTGCTATGGCATCTGACTTTGTTAAACTCTTGCCTCACTTGTTAATTACCTAAATAACTCTGTGCTGTATTGTCATCCTCTTCAAATTCTTCCTAAGTTTCTTGCTGTCTATCCAGCTCAAGTTTGTGTGTTGCAGGGATAGCATAAGTATCTCCATGTTTATGACCAATTTCCCTTTATTTACAGTAGAACCCCAAAATCCTTAAACATGGTTTCACATTCCAGTGACACACTTGAATATCACCATGGCTCAAAACAACTGCAGCTCTCCACTGCCCCCTTTAATCACAAATAGTATCCTTTTTAACATCTCTGTTCTGCTTTTCTCAAATGCTTACTATGTCTGTCTTATAGTAGTTTCTGTGATTTTATAATATCTAATGCAATCAAAATAACATAGCTTGACATAATTCACTCATATTTTGAATCCTTTAATCTATCACAAATGCCTATTTTTTGCATTGATAATTTTTTTATCTCTTAAGTATTCTAGTTAGCTGTTGAGAATATGGGGAGAAGGTACAGAAAGCGAGTGAGTGAGCACTGTATCCTTGAAATGTTTCACAACATCATTCCTTTATGTCTGATGAACTCTATCGTTTCTTTCTCGTTAATGGGGAAATCAGGAAGGGACAACCTACAGCTCTCTGACTCAGATAGATGTGTAACTGCTGGGAATGAGGAAGCATTCCAAATGCTACCAGTTCTTTTCAAATGGAACACAATGGAAAATTGTGAGATTTATGACAATCGTGAGATGTTAGTAATATAAAAGATACAATGTACAAAGGAATCATCAAAAGTTCCCAAAGTGTACAATCAATCAAAAATCCAAGTTTTATCTGCTGGCAGCAGAAGTAGATATGGCCCATCTAATGTAGAAGAGTAGTTAATCCATGGAGGGGGTCCACTTGGCCTTTTCCTCTTAAGATTTCATTCTACACTTATCCACAGGATAATGCCATCATTGGTTAAAAAAAAATCACCATGGTCCCTAAAAGACAAAAACACATGTTATTCATCTTGGTGACAGTGGAAACAAAGATATTGGTCATGGAGGTATTATACTCTTTGTAGAAAAATACCTTATTATGAGACTTTCTATTGTCATTCACAAATAGCTAGGTTGACAGAAAGGAAGCTCAGAGCACATGCTTCATTGATGAATCTTTTCATTAACTAAGAGATTAAACCTTTGAACTTGACATTCAAGAGTGAGTAAGCAACACTCCCAGTATACACAGGATAGCGTAATAAGAATAGTAGTATTTCATAATCTTATATATCATATTCTTTGATTTTTCTTTCAGATTCATTCATGCAGGCCAAGTTGAAATTCAGGTTTTAGACTGATGATTATATCGCTTTTCCCTGTTAAATGATGTATAATTTTTCTCTTGTCTGATTGCAAAAAATTCACCTTTTGTTAGGCTTTAAATATTTTGACTTCAATGTGTTCCCTTGTGGATATGTGACTTCATGCACCTGAAATTTTTTGAACTTCCTGAATCTTTAGATTTTCCTTTCAAGTTTACTACATTTTTATTCTTCCAGTTATATATACTGTTGATAACTAGTGAATCTTTTGTTTCAATTATCATATTTTTCAATGCTAGAATTCTCCTGAGAGCTTCTTGATTTGTTTGCTGGTTTTGTAACCTTGTGTCACAGGCCAAGGGTCATTGGAGTTGTGCCATTTCCAGGATATCACAACAAAGAAGAGCCTGTGATTTATGCATGAGGGCTGTGTGGATGAACTAGCCATTACACTATTGCATGCATGGTAAGTAAAATAATATTTATGAAAACAGTATTAAAGACAGGTCATCATCAAGAAAAAAATGATGAAAACTTAAATGAAAACTTTTGAAAATTTGATCATTTTCTACAAAATGATAAATAAGTTCAAGAAAACAAAGAAGATAAACAAGTAATCAATCAAACTCAGATAAGGAAAGTTAAAAATTTAGAAACTCAAGAAAACTACAAAAGCCTAGATTTTCCAGGAATTCCATCATTGACTTAATATAATATATTTAATCAATTAGCTTTATTCTTATTTTACATTTTTATATTTTTTCTAATTTTGAAGTTCCCACTCCTTTTTTTATATAGTTTTCCAACAGTGTGTAAATTAAAATATAAATGTCGATAGGTTTTCAGTCCTCAAAGTGTTTCTCTTTGTTTGTTTGCTTTTGTTTGGATGTGTTTGGATTTGTTTGCCATTTCTTTGGATCCATGTGTTTCGATTTGTTTATCAATTCTTTTTTCATTTGGAAGAATGCTGTTTAAATTTACTGAATGGGTCACTTCACAGTGTCTCCATCAGAGGTGGGTTATAGAGGGATTTTTAAACAAACAAATCCACAATGTAAACATTTGAGTATTTTTATTACTTACCCCTGGGGTATACAGCACACCTGCAAGTCACATACATGGAGATCAGGGCACACAGTCAGGGAGACAGGACTGACCATGGCATCTGGCAGAATATAATGGGGAATAGGTGTGGGTAACTTAAAACTTTTGTCAAACGCCTGAGTGGTTCCTTTAAAGGAATACACAGGAAAGCAAGAAGCCCAATCTGCTTGGAGGAAGAGAGTCCCCTTAATTCTTATCTCTGGCCTACAGCTTAAGCTATTAGTGTGTTGAGTAGAATCAGAGTCTGTGTCAAGGGTGACTGAACCCTGGTTCTGGTATGAGAAAGCTAAACTTGCATTCAAAAATAGATGCCAAGGCAATATAAAATTATAAGCAGTCACCATACAAAAATACAAGTAGGCATTAGCAGTATACAATTATTTGCTATATTTCATAGCTGCCAATCAAATAATATAACTTTTATAATGGTATGTATAATTTAAAATTCAAAACATATGTTTAGATGCTACAGAAAATAACAAAACTTTATCTCTTAGTTTTAGTTCTTTCTGTAGATAAATGTATTTTTAGTATAACTGCAAATAGGTTGAGAAATAAAAATAACTTGAAAATCTATCTTACTGGACATATGCAAGTATTATTCCACAGATTCAATGTTCGACTAAATCATGTATTTTCTTTCTTTCTTCTTTCTAATATTGGGAACATCAATTTGGTTCTGTAAAATAACGAATAACAGCCGCTGATTTTTTTTTGTATGGAATGTACTACAAGACATCATGGATCTCTGTTCTTAGAAAAACCTGCACTATAGAAATTCACCCATAATATTACTATTAATATTAAAACAGGTATAAACAAATGTGTTTAATGCATTTACAAAGAAGTAGCAGTGCACTTATAACTACCATGAATCCCCTATCAGCCCTTCTTAGGTGCAGCTATTCACGCCACTACATGGTAAGTTCTAGCAGCCACGGAGCATTCAAAACGCTTTCCATCCTTTCCCTGCCCCCCTCCCTGCCCCCGCTATAGTAATGAGAAACTATGGAGGACAAATGAGAAATAAGTTTAAACTCAGTTTGTTTCTGGCATTTGATCAATAAATAGCACTCAAGATAGAAAAATCAACTTTACAAAGCAGTCTTTCTTACAAATTCACCTGTTCCTCCTGAAAGCACATTTTTTTTGGATGCATTAGGGATGCAATTAATAAGTGAAGGCTTAGTATTACAGAAAACCCCTTCAGAATAACAATAGAATTCTACCACTTGTGTTTCAAAGGGGTTAGGTCCATTTGAGGAAGGTTATCAATGGGTAACAACTTATCCCAGCAGCAGCTGTCTGAATTGGAGGCAGACCTTGTTGGTGGTGTTTTTATCCATGTGTTTGGATAAGCTGAAAAAGCTTATGAATTCCATAGTCACAGGATCAGATATAGATAAAAAAAAAAAAAAACTAATATGGAAAAATAGATAAAATTACACTCTGTTGCTATTGTTTCCTTTATTTTGCTCATTTTTACTACTATCAATTATTTTATCTTTTCTATTTCAATAAATTTGGGATAGCAGTGCAATTTCCCACACACCATTCCTTATACCCCAAATAATTTTTATGTTAGTCATTTGCATGTCAGAAATATTTATTAAGGCTAATATTTCCTTGAGTAATAACTATCTTTAAAAGTGTTATGGTTTGGATATGAGCTGTGCCTGAAAAATCTCATGAGATAAAAACTGCAGAAATGTTCAAAAGTGAAATTATTAGTTCATGAGAGCCATAATATGATAAGTGGGCTAATCCTTTTGATGATTTAATAATTTTTATGGATTATTGGGTGGTTACTACTGGCATATGGGTAGAAAGTTGGTTACTGGAAGCCTGCCCTTGGGGGTTATATTTTGTACCTGGCTCCTAGCTTGCTCAATTGCTATCTCTGTCTCTCTCTCTCCCTTTACCCCCACCCCCCACACCTCTGGCTCCTAGTTGTCTTGAGCTGAGCAATCTTTCTCTGCCACACACTTCTGCCATGATGTTCTTCTTCACCTCATGCCAGAGCTGTGGAGTTGGCAGATCACAGACTGAAACCTCTGAAATTTTGAGTCAAAGTAAACATTTCCTCCTATAAGTTGTTTCTGTCACGTATTTTGGTCACATCAGTGAAAGGCTAACACAAAAGGATGAAAGTTTAAAATGCAAGAAATGAGAGATTTTATTGGTGTATAATTATCATTGATGATACAGTTGAAACTCTGTCAACATGAAAGCTTTAACACTCAAAAGTAAAACATGAAAACATTATTTACACAATATCTTAGAGGTAAAACAACTAACTGGTTGATTAAGATAACTCAAATAAATGTGTAAGGATATAAAAATGCTTTCTCTGCTTTCAAATTATAATGTAGAATCATTCTTTCCTGTCAACAATGACAATTAACTTTTAAATTAAAGTTGCTTTCCTCTAGGTATTCTGAACATGGAAATGTACAGTTCCCTGTACATCAATGTTCCTCTGGTGAGCAAACTCTCGGGGGTAACTGGCACTCTGTTTCTCACACTTGATGCTCGGCAAGATAACTAATACAGGTGCAGTATCTAGTTGCTATGGTAATGCCCTTCGAGAAGAGGCTCTGTGTCTTAATCAGCCTGGACTTTGATCTCACATATTCAGCATCTGGGATTAAAGTAATACTAAATAATAATGTAGTCATGGCACTGATGACCTAATGTAATGTTTTGATATAAATAAACAAGGCTGCTTGGAGGGGCAGCCATTCTGTTCCTGCCTCTGCATCTGTGTCTCCTTTCTTTTTCCATTAAAAAAAAAAAAAAAACTCAGATTGGGTATAATTTCTTTTTTCTTTTATTCTAACTTGTTATATATGACAGAAGAATGCATTACAGATCATATTACACATATAGATCACAATTTTTCATACCTCTGGTTGTATACAAGGTATATTCACACCCTTCATATATTCATACCTGTACTTAAGGTAATGATGTCCATCTCATTCCATCATATTTTCTACCCCCATACCCCCTCCCCTTCCACCCCTTTGCCCTATCTAGAGTTTGTCTAATCCTCCCATGCTCATCCTCCCAAACCTACTATGAATCAGCCTTCTTATATCGGAGAAAATATTTGGCATTTGGATTTTAGGGATTAGCTAACTTCACTTAGCATTATCTTCTCCAACTCCATCCATTTTCCTGCAAATGCCATGATTTTATTATCTTTTATTGCTATGTGATATTCCATTGTGTGTATATACCACATTCTTTTTATCTATTCATCTACCGAGGGACATCAAATTTGGTTCCACAGTTTACCTATTGTGAATTGTGCTGCTATAAACATTGATGTGACTGTTTCCCTGTAGTATGCTGTTTTTAAGTCCTTTGGGTATAGACCAAGGAGTGGGATAGCTCAGAGAAATGGTGGTTCCATTCCCAGCTTTCCGAGGATTCTCTGTACTGCTTTCCATATTGGTGGCACTAATTTGCAGTCCCACCAGCAAGGTATGCACATGCCTTTTTCTCCACATCCTCCACAACACTTGTTGTTGTTTATGTTCTTAATAGCTGCCATTCTTACTGGAGTATGATTAAATCTTAGAGTAGTTTTGATGTGCATTTCTCTAATTGCCAGAGATGTTGAACATTTTTTCATATATTTGTTGATTGATTGTATATCTTCTTCTGAGAGGTATCTATTCAGGTCCTTGGCCCATTTATTGATTGGGTTATTTGTTTTTTGGTGCTTAGATTTTTGAGTTCTTTATATACCTTAGAGATTAGTGCTCTATCTAATGTGTGAGGGGTAAAAATTTGCTCCCAAGAGGTAGGCTCTCTTATTTACCTCACTAATTGTTTCTTTTGCTGAGAAGAAGCATATTAGTTGGAATTCATCCCACTTATTGATTTTAAATTTTAATTCCTGAGATACAGGAGTCTTATTAAGGAAGTTGGGGCCTAATCCGACATGATGGAGATTTAGACCTACTTTTTCTTCTAATAGGCGCGGTATTTCTGGTTTAATTCCTAGGTCCTTGACCCATTTTGAATTGAGATTTGTGCATGGTGAGGGGTAGGGGTTTAATTTAATTTTATTGCATATGGATTTCCCAACACCATTTGTTGAAGAGACTATCTTTTCTCCAATGTATGTTTTTGGCACTCTTGTCTACTATAAGGTATTTATAATTTTTGGGTTAGTCTCTGTGTCCTCTATTCTATACCACTGATCTACCAGTCTGTTTTGGTGCCAATACCATGATGTTTGTTACAATTTCTCTGATAAATGATGAATGACATTTATTGATTTCCATATGTTGAATTTTTATAGTATTTTAGGTATAGAAGTTTTAAGATCTGGTATAGTGATGCCACCTGATTCACTCTTCTTGCTAAGGATTGCTTTAGCTATTCTGGGTCTCTCATTTTTCCAGATAAATTTTATGACTGTTTTTTTTCTATTTCTATGAGGAATGTCATTGGAATTTTGATTGAATTAAATCTTTATAGTGTTTTTGGTATGTTTGTTTTGACAATATTAATTCTGCCTATTCAAGAACAAGGGAGATCTTTCCATCTTCTAAGGTCATCTTTAATTTTTTTTCTTTAGTATTCTGTAGTTTTTGTTGTAGAGGTTTTTCACCTTTTTTGTTAGGTTGATTCCCAAGTTTTTTATTTGTTTTTGAGGCTCTTATAAATGGAGTAGTTTTCTGCATTTTCCCTTTCAGACAATTTGCCACTGATATACAGAAATGCCTTTGATTTATGGGTGTTGCTTTTGTATCCTGCTATTTTGCTCAATTCATTTACTAGTTCTAGAAGTTTTCTGGTGGAATTTTTATAGTGTTTTAGGTATAGAATCATATCATAAGCAAATAGTACCAATTTGAGCTCTTCTTTTCCTAGTGTATCCCTTTAATCTCTTTCATCTGTCTATTCCTCTGGCCAATGTTTCAAGAACTATGTTAAATAGAAGTGTTGAAAGACAGCATCCTTGTCTTGTTCCAGTTTTTAGAGGAAATATTTCCAATTTTTCTCCATTTAGAATGATGTTGGCCTGGGGCTTAGCCTCAATAGCTTTTATGATATTGAGATATGTTACAATTATCCCTAATTTTTCTAGTGTTTTGAAAATGTATGGGTGCTGTATTTTGTCAGTGCTTTTTCTGCAACAATTGAGATGATAGTATAATTCTTATATTTACTCTATTGATGTGATGAATGACATTTATTGATTTCCATATGTTGAACCAAACTTGCATTCTTGGGATGCACTCCATTTGATTATGGTTCACTATCTTATGTATATGTTTTTATATTTGATTTGCCAGAATTTTATCATCTATGTTCATTAGAGATATTGGTCTGAAGTTTTCTTTCTTTGATGTGTCTTTGCCTGGTTTTGGAATCAGGGTGATATTGGCTTCATAGAATGAGTTTGGAAGTGCTGCCTCTCTTATTATTTCATGAAATAATTTGTAGAATATAGGTATTAGTTCTTCTTTATAGCTCTTGTAGATCTCAGCTGTGTATCCATCTGGTCCAGGGCTTTCCTCGGTTGGTAGGATTCTGATGGTGTCTACTATTTCCTTGCTTGAAATTGATCTGTTTAAATTGTGTATCTCATCCTGGTTCAATTTGAGCACTACATATGCCTCCAGAAATTGATGACTTTGATAGTTTCTTTATTTTATTAGAGTACAAGTTATCAAAATAATGTCTAATTTTCTTCTGTATTTCTGCAGTGTCTGTTGTGATATTTCCTTTTTCATCATGTATGTTAGTGATTTGAGTTTTCTCTCTCCTTCTCCATGTTAGCATGGCTAAGGGTTTGTCAACTTTATTTTATTTTTTTTCTTGAAAAATCATGTTTTGTTTTGTCATTTTTCAATTGTTTCTTTTCTTTCAATTTCATTGATTTCAGCTCTGATTTTAATTATTTCCTACCTTCTACTACTTTTGGTGTTGATTTTTTTTTTCTTTTACTAGGGCTTTGCGATGTAATTCTGGGTCATTTATTTGTTGACTTTTTACTCTTTGAATGAATGAACTCCATGCAATGAACTTTCCTCTTAGTAATGTCCCAGAGATTTTGGTATGTTATATCAGTGTTCTCATTTGCCTCTAATAATTTTTTAATCTCCTCCTTGATGTCTTTTGCAGCCCATTGTTCACTTGGTATCATGTTATTTAGTCTCCAGGTGTTGGAGTAGTTTTTATTTTTTATTTTATCATTGATTTTTCATTTAATTCCATTATGATCTGATAGAATACAGGACAGAATCTCATACTTTTTTTATATATTTGGTAAGAGTTGCTTTGTGGCATAATATATTCTTCTATTTTAGAGAAGGATCTGTATGCTGCTGATGAGAAATGTATTCACTTGTTTAAGGATGAAATATTCTATATACGTCCCTTAAGTCTAAGTTATTGATTGTATTATTGAGTTCTATAGTTTCTTTGTTCAGCTTTTGTTTGGAAGTTCTATTCAGCATTGAAAAAGGTGTGTTAATGTCACCCAGCATTATTGTGTTGTGGTCAATTTGACTCTTGAACTTCAGAAGAGTTTGTTTGATGAACATAGAAGTTCCATTTTTTTGAGGTATATATATTTATAATTGTTATGTCTTGTTGGTGTACAGTTCCCTTGAGCAGTATGAAATGTCCTTCTTTGTTGCTTTTGATAAACTTTAGCCTAAAGTGTACTTTATTTGATATGAGATTGAAAACTTCTGCTTACTTCTGCAGTCCATGTGAGTGGTATGATTTTTCCCAACCTTTCACCTTCAGTCTATATATGTCTTTTCCTATGAGATGAGTCTCTTGAAGGCAGCATATTTTGGGGTGTTTCTTTAAATCCAATCTGCCAGTCTATGTTTTTTGATTGGTGAGTTTAAGCCATTAATTCGGGTTATTATTGAGACATGATTTGTATTCTCAACCATTTTTGCTATTTAACTTGACTTTGTTTCTCCTTTTATTAGGCTTTTATTTTGTGTAATACCTCCCCTCTTATTTTTATTGTTGTTTGTCATTTCCTCTTCATAGAATATTGTGACAAGGATGTTCTGTAGTGCAGGATTTCTAGCTGTAATTTTTAAACTGTTTTTGTTGTTGTTGTTGTTTATCATGGAAGATTTTTATATCATAATCAAATCTAAAGTTTAATTTTGCTGGATACAAAAATTCTTGGTTGGCATGCATTTTCTTTCAGAGCTTGATACCTGCTATTCCAGGATCTTCTATCTTTCAGGGTCTGGGTTGAAAAATCTCCACATACCTAATTGGTTTCCCCCTATATGTAATCTGATTTCTTTCTCCAGTGGCTTTTAATATTCTCTCCTTACTCTGTCTGTATGTTAGGCATTTTTATTATAATGTGACTTCATGTGGATCTGTTGTGATTTTGTACATTTGGTGTCATGTAAGTCTATGAATTTTGTTTTCCAATTTGTTCTTCATGTTTAAAAAATTTTCTGATATTATTTGTTGAAAAGATAGTTTATTCCTTTGGTTTGAAACTCTATGTTTTCCTCTATTCCTATAACATTTAATTTTGGTCTTTTTATGATATTCCATGTTTCTTGAATGATCTGCTCATGGTTTCTTACCATTTTCACTGTGTGGTCTACATTTTTTCAAGATTATACATTTTGTCTTAATTGTCTGAAGTCCTTTCCTCCAAGTGGTCTAATCTGTTGATGATACTTTCAATTGAACTTTTAATTTGGTTTATTGTTTCTTTCATTTTGAGGATTCCTGTTTGGTTTTTCTTTAGAACCTCTACTCCCTACAAAATAATCTTTTGCTTTCTGTATTTGCTTATGTAGCTCTTTGCCGAAATGATCTTGTGTTGCCTATATTTGCTCTCTTATATCATCTTTTAACTCACAGAACTATTTAATGATGTATATCTTGAACTCCTTCTCTGTCATTTCATCTGCTGTGCTAGCCATGGATTCTCATAATGTGATATCTTTATTTGTTTGGGGCACTTTCTTCCCTTGTCTTTTCATGTTGCTTGTGTCTCTTCCTTTCTAACTCTGTGGATTTTTTACCTTATAGGCTGATAGTGCCCCTGTAAGGTTCCAATATCTCTCCTCTGAGGAGAAGGACATTGTTATCATATCCCAATATAAACAAAATACCACCTAAAAACAAATAGTTGTTATTAAGACCTTTACAATTGAGTTACAATGTACAGAAATGGTGAATTCAATTATTATCTACAATATAATCAGTAGGTTGGTAGAAGGGTTTACAGTTTCTGATGATGGACAAAGAACCAGGGCTGAGGTATAGGAAGATATGCTGAGGAGGTATGAGATGAGGATATAGAGTTATGATATCTTAGGAAGTGTGAAAGAGAAATCTAAGAAAGAAGGTTAGTAGCAGAATAGAGAGATAATAATTTAGGTTAGACAATTAAGAGGGAAGACAGTAGAATACATAAAACAAACAAACATATATATTAAGAAAATTAAAACATGTTAAAGAAGTAAAAATTGGAGAAAAAAGAAAAAATAGAAGAAAAAGGATATACAACACAACTATAATGTACTATTCAGATGTCTCAGTTCACAATATCCTAATTCACGCAAACTACTTAGTTTCAGATAAGTTGGTGTTGTGAGGGTGGGAGAATAAAGAGAAAAGAAAAAAATCTTGAAGGAAGGAAAAAACAGGATTGTTTTGGTTGGAGATCAGTATATTTTCTGCTTCCCTTCTTATCCAATAGGTTGGGTTGTCTGTTCTTTGTTGGTATGTCTGTCCTGGAGACTAACAGGGTGTGAGGGTTGATCTTGGGTGCAGGGCACCTGTAAGTGGGGTATGGCACCCGCTGGTCCCTTTGGGAGACTGCACCTCAAGGATCTCCTTTGGGATCTGCTCCTGTGATGTGGGAACCAGATCTTATCTTCTTTTCTCTCCTGTAGACCTCAGAGTTTCTGTCCTCTAAATTAGTCTCTAAAGTGTATCTCCCTCACCCTCTCACTTTCTACTTCCTAATCGGAAACCTTTCTCTCCAAGAGTCTTGTGTGTTGTACTCTGGTGGCTGAGCACCTGCCATGGAGGGCTGATTTTTATTGGGCAGTCACTGTGCCAAGTTAGTGGCTGCTGAGGATTCTAGGAAATTAGAAAACTATGGTTACCTGGCTATCCAGTGTTCCAAACTGGTAGTTGCCCCAACTAAAGATGGTGATGGAGGTAACTAAAGATGGAGACAGCTGCTTTCAGTGATGGGATCTTGGGTTAGGTCGGGTGATTGTGCTGTGTGATGCAGTCAGAGATGAACTATGTGGCATGCAGTGTTATGGCCGGGCTTTCTTCAGAGCCTGTGATTTTCCCAGGTGCAGGCAAGTGACTGTGGGTAGAGAACTATGGCAGTAGCTGCTGAGTCCCAAGATGGGGCAACTGGGGAAGCCCCATATTGGTAGATGGGGGCTCACATGGATGGGGTGGCCAGAGTTCCTGCACGTGGGTACCAGTTGAGTGTCCTTTGTGGGAGCAGTATCTGCACCAGTGCTTATGTTGGTGGTCCACTTAAGTCACCCATGAGATTTGTGTGGGCGAGTCATTGGGAGTCCATTTCTAAGCTGAGGCCCAGGCCCTCTGCAGGACAGTGGCCGTGATTCCAGCACAGAATCAACTGTAGAGGAGTCCTCTATCACTTTCAGGAAAGCAGTATTTCCATTAGTTGAGACTTGGGTCACAGAATGGCAGAGAATGCTGCCTTCCTCTGGCCCGCCATCTTGTGCTGCAGTCTGGCAGGGCACAAATCATGAGCCACTGAAGCAGGAACACACGCTCCCTGGAAAAAATGCTGAACCACGCCACGCGGCTCCTCTCAGGACACACTACTCCAACAGGAAATCCCTCCTCCAGAATTCCCTCCTACCAAACTTCCCCAACCAATGGGAACTCTCCTAGAGTCCCTGGAGAGCTCCAAAGTAGCAGGCCTAGGCAGACAGCAGGGGTCTAATCTCCAATTGAATGTGCATCTTAACATAATCATTATCATCTCAATGGCTTCCTGGGGTCACCTTTCAACCAAAAATGCCATGCATCATTCCTACTTGGCTATGGCTCTCAGAATCTCCCCCTTCTGTTTAATTAAACAACAAGCAATGTGGCTTAGGGACTGTGCCTGTTAGGTTGTCCAATACAACATATGGTTCTTACCCGTCATGGGATGAGCTGACCTCTAGGCATCAGCCTCCTGTCTTTGGTTGGTACCACTGCAATTGGATCATATCCATCACTGACTACCGGTCCAGCAGACAGCCATACTTGTTGATAGGCCAATGCACCAGTGGGGGGGTGAGGTTCTTAGCCTCACCTCTGTTGGCCCCAAAATTTTAGACCATCACTAGCAGAAGGGAGGAGGATACAGAAATGCCACGACACCAAGCCAATTGACGGCTCCTTTGGAAAAATTGTATCACTGGTGACACCATCAGCAAAGATACACCAGCACTGCCACAATTCGCTGCACGAACAGATAGTTCACAATGCATACATGTGATACATAGTCCAGGCAAGTTCTGCAAGCAGTTCAAAGCAGAGGAATCCATCAATATGTCCATTTCCTCCCAAAGTAAATCGACTCCTTGATTGAGCATTACTTGTTGAGTTATTATTCATTGATGCATCAGTTTATACAGTTTGTTGTGATAACTATCAAAGAAGCTGTAGTTTGGTTTTATCTTTGTCTTCACTGGCACTGGGATGAAGATAGGAATTCTGGCAATGATGCTAAAATAAATATGTAACATTCCAACAGGTACTAAGAAAACAATTTTCTGAACAATTTACATTATCCTGAACAGAATTATTAAATATAATGAGAAGGAAAGGTGAAAGTAAACACACAGATATGTTAACCTCCTTATTTATACACATATTAAAACAATCCTCAACATCTGTTTACCCAATTTAAATTAAACCATTAAAATCACGTGAATAATAAAAAAAATTCGGATCCATTTTTTCATGAGCACTCCTCATATATGATATATGGACATATGCACATACAGACATACAACACAAAACACAAGTGTGCACACAAACATACAACACATAAGACAATAGTAAAGGCCTTGTAGCTTTACACAGGTGAAATCTCCATTGCAATGTTTAAAAATTCCACAGTCAAAAAATAAAACTGATCGAAAAAACATTAACCTAGGTCTGTATGAGCTCAAAAAATAAAATAGAACTTTATGATGTGGGAAAAGGCAATAATAAAATAGATATTGAAAAAAGCATCCTGGTTAATCACTGTCACAGATATAAGAATAGCCAAGCTGGAGCTCTGGATATCAGCTGTTATGGATTTGAGTCAAATCATCTTCTTTTTGGTCTGTAGAAATCGCTTTGGTTAGTCTTTCTGGAATCCAAGATTAACTTGTGGTAAAAAGGTCACACAATTTTGACATTGTTTTATTGTATGTCTGGCTTGTTCCTTAGTTATTTTAAAATGCTTTTGTAAAGTATTAGCATTGACATGGAACCTTTTATGAAAATTTGTAGCTTCTTCTAGTGTAGAGAAAATATGTATGTCATGTGTAGTTTTATCTGCTAAATCATTGCCCAAACTAAGGGCTCCAGGAAATCCTGTATGTGCCCTGATATGTCCTATAAAGAATGGATCTTTTCTGTCCCAGATTAGACTTTGTATAGTGGAAAACAAAGAGAAAACAGTAGAGGAAGGAGAAATCCTACCAGCATCTTCAAGAGATACTATAGCATTAACTATATACTGACTATCAGAAAATAAATTAAATACAGAATCTTTAAACATCACATAAGCTTGTAATACTGCATTAAGCTCTACGTTTTGAGCTGATTGTTTGGGTACTAAAAATGTAAAAGTTTGATCAGGTGTAACTACTGCTGCTGTACCATTATTTGACCCATCAGTGAATATATTTGGAGCATTCATGATAGGTGTTTTTCTTGTCATTTTTGGAAAAACTACAGGATGCGAAGACCAAAAAGACAACAAAGGATTAGATGCTAAGTGATTATCAAATGAAACATGGCTTGCTGGGGTCACCTTTCAACCAAAAATGCCATGCGTCATTCCTGCTTGGCTATGGCTCTCAGCAATCTTGGATCTCTGGTTCGGGTAAAATTTCAATCTCAAATCAAGAGTAGAATGCTCTTGTTTCTCTTAAATGGCTGAAGAGTTTTGAATTAGAAGAATTCAGTATAGATTTTTTTTTTCACTATTCCTTCTCCTTTAGATCCTGCTCCATTGTGGTTAAAGGATAGCAGAATTAGGTAAGGCTTTTATCACAACACTGGTAAGAAATTTTTATGATCCCATTAACATTCATAAAAGTGTTTTCTATTCATAACAAGTCCATGGTACTTCATTCCATTCATTTCTCAAGCCACTCTATCCAACCTTCTTCATTTTAATATGTCAAAATGAACCTGTTTTTCCTGACCTTATCTCAGAAGTTTATATTTTCCTATCTTTCTCCAGAATAATAATGTCTCCATCAACATTTCAGTTAATACAGCTGGAAATCTCAGAATCTTACTTGATTACTTCTTTATCAGTAAAATCTATCTAATATTTTACTTGTTCCTTCATTTTAACTTAAAAATGAATTCTACTCATCTTTACACAAGTTTAATCCTTAATGCCAAAATTTTATCCCATACCAACTTTAATCATTACCTTCTTTGTTTATTATGGTAGAATCCAACTTCTTCCCATCTCTATTTTATATGCCATGTTTCTCAGAGAAAAGTAATACTTTTTGACAAAGTAACACAAACATCTATATATACAAAAACAAATATCATCTCACATTCATGCTTAAACTATTTCATTAATTTTCCATTTATTAAAGGGGGGAAATTCAACCCCCCTCTCTGATCTATTAGGCTCAGAATCTGGCCTCTTTTTTATTTATTTATTTAAACTTAGCACTTATTTTCTAGGAAAGCTGTTGGCCTTTTATTATATGCCTGACTTTGTTATATTCATTAGAGTTTATCTTAATTGTGAAAGTTGAAATGCTGGTTTTTAATCATCCTGTTTAAGAGAATTGTCGAACATAATTTTTTATTATAGACTGACATTGTCTGTATTAATTAATATTTTTACTTTAAATTTTGTATTTTTTGGTTGTTATTTGATTATCTTCTTTTTTTAGTTTCTGTTGGCTTTCACAATAAAATTAGCAATTTTTAAAAATCATTACATGTAGCTACATGTAACTAGAAATGATTTGCTTTATTAGTTATTGAGATAAAATACATATACCATTGTGTGTATGTGTGTGTGTATGTGTGTGTGTATGTCTGTGTGTTTGCAGGTGTATATGTGTATTGTGTGTTTGTGTGTTGTATGTGACAAAGGTGGCTTCACAGTAAATTGAGAAAGGCTCTTAGAAAATAAGGTGAAATAAACATATATCTCTACATAATATCATTAAATTACTATCCACAGCTAGTAGAGAGAAATGTAGAAAAGTGCTTACAGCCGAAGAATTAGATAATACAGTTGAAGCAATGCTCTAAAGAAAAATTGTCATAAATGTGAATTAATATGATTACATCAAAGTAAAGATTTGGCTATTGAACGGTATTACAGACAAAGTTTTCAGAAAGAAACTATCACTGAACTATACTGGAACTACTGAAATCATCAAAAATGTTGAAAGATTATTGATACAAATTTATACTTCATTCTAATTTGGCAAACATTATAAAGCTGAATAAAGTTAAATATCGATAAGTTTGTGGATGAGATTGTAACTATGATATCATCTTTCTTTTTAAATGTAGTTATTTGTGTGAGTGTAGGTCTTTAAAAAAAGAAAAAAAAAATGACAAATGTCCAGTTAAAACTCTGCTATTGATAACTGTACATATGTTAATAATCAGGCAACTGAAGTACTTACATATTCTGTGATCCAGTAGTTATATTCCAGATCAGATATATACATCTCGGAAAAGAAAAATCTTACTCTTCTCTTGGTATTATGAAGAAGGATGCTCATCTAAATTTTACTAGTGCTACCAGAGGGTCAGTCATCTTGGTGCTCATCACTGCAGGAGTTTTGTGGTTTGAATATGAGGGGTCTTCCAAAAACTTTTATGCTAATGAAGAAATATTTCAAGGTGAAATGATTGGATTATGACAGCTGTAACCTAATTAACAGATTCATACTTTGAAAGGACTGCTGTATGGGGTGGTAACTGTAAGCGGTGGGACATGACTGAAGGTGGTGGGTCACTGGTGGCATTGGAGGTTATATCTTGTCTCTCTGGCTACACCTTTCATTTTTCTCTGCTTCCTGGCCACCACGAGCTGAGCATTGTGTTTTCACCATGCCATTTGTTCCATCATGTGCTGCCTCTCCTTGGGCTCAGAGCAATGTAGTCGGTAGACTATTCTCTAAAGCTCTGCATCCTTGAGCCCAAAATGAACTTTCCTTCACTAAGTTGGCATCATTGAGTATTTTGGTCACAGTGACATAAAGCCATAACAAGGAGTGAAATAAAATGTGGATGTAAACTATGGAGAATAACATTAACAGCAAGAACTTACACTGATAAATCAATATGCTGAAATATATGCATACATATTTTTAAATAAACTTTTGTTTAAGGTAATGTTGATAAATTATCTGGCCATTGGTGAATAGAAAAATAAAATTTGTGATATCTATGTAATGCTATGCTATACAAAAAATAAAGAATTTATGTTGATACACTTAATAACAGAAGACTAATATTAGTGACAGATCCAGACTATGTGATTGACATTGTTTAATTTCATAGATGATATTGAGATTATAGGGAATCATGAATGGCAGAAGAGAAGTTAATGACAATTTCGTCATTTCTGAGAGAAATAGTAATACTTGTGTGCTAGAAGCTCTTATATCTGTCAAGGATAGGCAGAAGGAAGGCGGTTGTGATT
The DNA here is from genome assembly GCF_047511675.1 of Marmota flaviventris. Lineage (NCBI taxonomy): Eukaryota > Metazoa > Chordata > Mammalia > Rodentia > Sciuridae > Marmota > Marmota flaviventris. Next base: position 1,433,579 of record NW_027288344.1, read on the forward strand.
TGTCTCTGATTTTTTTTAGTGACATTTATTGGCAGTTTCTATATTTCAGGTGAAAGGTTTTTGCACAATTGCTGATGCAAACATAAATATCTGCAGAGTTGCAATATACTGGCTCCTTTTGGTCTTAGAAGAGAGATATAATTTATTTCTAAGCTGGTACCTTTTGGCTGCCTTCCATCTATTTCCAGAAGATGCACATAGTGAATATGTACTAGTATCAATTAATATCTTAACTGCAATCGGGGATTGTGACATCACCTTTTTCCACCTGATACAAAAGACATGCCATTAAACTCCTGTAAAATATTGGGAATGAGTCATAGAAAAAAACTCTATATAATATATAATGGGCTATTTGTTTATGATTGCCTTCTTCTTTTTCTTTTTTTAATCCTGATAACATAGTTCAAGTTTACTTTAATGGAACAAACTTATTAAAGAATTATTTTCTACATATCCATATCTTTAAATGTCAATCATTCTGAGAATGGCCAAGCATATTTTAGTGGTAAAATATTATGTTTGCTTCCATGGAATCTTTACTATTACTTATTCTATGCAAAATTATTTTAAAATTACTTAACTATTATAAACTATTATGGTTTTATAATTACTACACATGTATCTTAAAAAGCACTTAGAGATGTTACAGATAATATTTCCATTCAATTTTAGATTAATGAATATTAATGAATTTTTTCCCAAAGGAATGTGTTCATATATGTTAGGGTTTTTCTTGGTAGCATAGAGAATTGTAGAGTTACATTTTCCCAATCCAAATAAGAAAGTGACTAAGCTATAATTGAATAAAATTAGCTTAATATAGCTGATTTTTAGAGCTTCAAGGTTGGTGTTCTCTGACTGTTTTTGCTTATATATCATGAATTTATTTTTAATTCTTTGTAAATTGTTGAACTCATATTATCATTCTTACTATTCAAGATGTTGTAAATTCACTTTTCCATGTTTGGATTTGGCATAGTGAAGGCTGTAATTTAAATAAACTGATCATTTAAAAAGATGTTTAATTTGAAATTAATAACTGATTTCAGATAAAGACCAAAAAACAAAAAACAAATTGAGTTATACAAATATAACACATCATGACTAAGTAGATATATTTAAAAGAATATGGCTTATCTGATATCTTAAAATTATGACCATTTCAAAAATTACATAAATATAATTTGATAAAATTTAATATCTACTTATAGTCTTTTTAAAATGGCATTATTCCTAATGACTAAATGTTTCCCAGTTAGAACAGAGCAAGGGAATTTTTTTATGTTATTTTAAAGATAATAAACACTAATTGTATGACTCAAAATTCTTAACCTTCTGTAGTTATCCAAGAAAAATGAAAAACTATGCCCAAATAAAATATAAAATTAAACATCATAACAATATTATACCTAACATTTCCAATTGGAGTAATATAAATTTCATTAAATAGTGTGTACATTAAAAAATTGTGCACTCAAATAACTGACAGCTGAAAAGATAAAATAAATGAACAAACATAAATAAATATTCAAAAAATTTTGACTAAAATAAGCTCTTCCTAGAGTTGCTGTATATACAGGTAAGATTATAAAGGTAACTCTGAGCAATGCCTAGCTCAAAAAATCTGTAATGAGTCCACTCAATCAAAGGTGGTTAATAACTCAAAACTACTTTAAAGAACATGCAAAATATTGTACCTTGAAATGTGCATTGTACTTAATAAAGTACAATGGGTGATAGGCTTCTTTGAGTTCTGGAGATGAGATATTTCACACATAGGAATACTGCTAATTTGAGTGAGATCAAGAACAGAAAAGTATATTGCAGATAGTTCAGGCTACAGTGTAAGCATCCCTCTTATACTGTTATGTAGGCTAATGATATGAAAAGCCTATGGAGATATTAATATCAGTAGTGACAGAAGTTGTTGGTGTTGTTTATAGTAATCTTCCATGATTGACTCTTAGATATGTTCTCAGGGTCTGCAGAGACGAAGCATATAACCATGAAACACAAATATCTAGTGACTGTGAGTCCAAAATAGCCCTTTGTCTTTCTAGCTCTGTCAGAGTCTCTAAGTGATGAACCCGGTAACAAATTTATATGAGGTGACCATGCCTCTGAGATTGAGCATTGACACTACTAGAGGAAATTATTAAAAAGCTACACTACATTTAGCCCATATTTCCCATGTTATTTGACATTTCCCCTGTAGTTACCCTATCAGATACTACCTATGGACATATGAGGTATCTTTCAAAACCAGGTAATGGTGAAGCAAAGTGTGAAGCTAGGTTTTACAGGTGACATTACGTTTTATAAACTGGCTTGCATTTACAGATCTCAAAGTCAGCTCTTGGTTGTATATATTTAGCATAGATTTTGTATTTTTAACATCCGTCAATAGTTTTAGGGCTGGGGATATAGCTTAGTTGTTAAAGGGCTTGCCTAGCACAAGTCTCTGGGTTCAATCCCCAGTATCATCCCCCACCAAAAAACTGAAAAGTAATTGTAGTTTTCATTGTTTTATTTTTAATGATGTATTAATTGCATATATTAATGGATTTCAGTATGATCTTTCAGTACATGCATACAGCATGAACTGGTTGTATTACACTGTTCTCCCATCTGGTTGAGTTCTAAAAGTTTAATATTTTGATAATATTTTCTCAAACTAAATATATATGTAAATTTTCATTATTTATCCCTAAATCATTCAATTTAGAAACAGATTTCTTCAAGCAAAAATTATAAAACTTCCAAATTAATTTCATATCGTCATATATCATCTATAAATAAGAAAATAGTCTTATTTTCCATTATTAGTTGTTCATTTTTTTTTTCTTTTTAACTCAATTTACTCCTGGTCATTAGTGTTAGTCATTATCTGTGCTTAACAGCAGCTACAAAGTAACAAAATTAAACATATGTAAAATTCTAATAAAAATATCTAGTAGCACTATAAAGGCTAACACAATTAAGACAACGTTCACTTAAATGCAGTGATTAACATCCATCAAAGCATGTAAGTGTCTCATGTTTTAGGGCTAAACCATAAATTGTTATAGATATTTTAATGGGTTGGGTCAATGGTGTTAGAAAGCAATATATCTTATTGGATGTCACTGGGGGAGAAAAAAGTTCTGAAGCAGAAATTGCATGCTTCATGGTTGCTTTATCTCTGTAATATTAGCAAGTTTTAGTTTAAATATTTTATGAAAGAAATATTTTTCCTAGGAATTGTGATATGAAGAAAACTTAGCTGTTAGTTTTATCCCCCCCCACATAGTGAATTCCACCTAAAATATAAACAAACAAAATGCATTGTTGGAGGTCATGCAAAAAATTATGCTACAGTATGTTTTATTTAGGTTATTCAGAATAAAAGACTTCAATTAAAAATATAATCAGCATCATTAAATCAATGAATATGAATAGTGAATTAAATAACTAAAATACCTCAAAATTTATAAAAAGATTTTTATTTTAGTAATTTTCTAAAAAGCATTCATTTTCTTGTATAATTCAAGGTTATCTTTAACAGAGAGATAATCAGAATATAAATTTGTCATTACTGCTCATGTTTATGCTTACTGGAAACCCATTCACCTAATACAATTAATATACAATGAAAATATAGAATGATGATAACTTTTTTCACATTATAATAATATAGAAAATAGGAGTGTCATTTCTTAGATATTTTGTTGAGAAAGAAAAATTGTGACAAAGTAAAATATAATGTCAAGAGAGATGAGAGCAGAGACAGATCATTGGAAGCCATATATGTCATACTAAAGGCTTTGATTGTGTGACTGAGAAAGACATCAGAGTCTACACAAGTGACCAGGTAAAACTTGTATTATAACAGAGTCACTCTGGATGCTGTATTACAATAGAGGGTAGAGCAGCAGAGTAGAAACAGACAATTTAGGAGGCCATTGATAAAAATTCAAGGAGATGATAACGCCATGGGCAAGAAAAGTGGCTATAGATCACAATATTATGTAAGTGCCAAGGTTGACCAGAGAGTCTACAACCTAAGCATGTGGCAGAATGGAGTTGTCATTAATTTTGCTAACATAAAACACATGGGAGAAATTATATTATTGGGTTTTTTTGCATATTTATATATTTCCTTGTGGCAGGGGTAACAGGATGGCATTAAGATCTCACACATGAATATATTAGTGTGGAGATGCCTTTTTAAGTAGTAAATGGACTCAAATATATGACTGGATAAATGAGCCCAGATTCAAGGAAGAGCTCAAGGGTAGACATGTACTTCCATAATTAACAGAACATTATGGTACTTTTAGTCGTGAGACTGAATGAAGTAACCGAGGCTATCAATGAAGATTAATAAATTCTTCAGCAAGTGAGCCCTGGGGTACTTTAACATAAGGACATGAAAGAGAACATGAGACTAAGAAAAAAAAAAGTCCAGAATTCTGAAGGAAGCAAAGAGAATTTGATGTCCTGGAATCAAACACTTGTGAATGTTAAGTTTCCAATTATATTTCACATTGTTAAGCACATCTTGGAGTATAAAATTATTTCACATTTTTTCCATTTTTATTGTGGTAAAACATACTTAATATGAACTTACCATCCATTTAAATGGTTAAATCTTAACCATTTAAAAAATATACGGTTCAGTAGTAGTAAAAATTGTTATAACATACAACCAACTCTACCATCCACATCCATAATTATTTTTATCTTGTAAAACTTAGACTATATACCCTTTGAACAATTAGTACCTATCACTCCCTTCCCATCGTCTGGCAACTACCTTCCTACTTTTGATCTCTACAATTTTTACCATACCACTACCTTGTATAATTTGAATTGTAACTGTACAATTTTCTTTCCAGGATTGGATTATATAACTTTGCATAAAATCCTCAAGTTTCATCTATGTTATACCATGTATCAGAACTTCTATTCTTTTCAAAGATGAATAATATTTTATTGTATATGTACAGTTTCCTTATGCACTCAAATATAAACAGCTCTTTCCACAAGTTATCAGGTCTAAATAAAGCTGCTATAAACACCAGTGTACAAATATTTCTTTAAGACTCCATTTCCAATACTATTGTGTATAAACCCAGAAGTAATATTAATGGATATATGGGATTTCTGTTTTTATTTTCAGAAACTGCTATGCTGTTTTCAACAAGAGGCATAACCATTTTACATCCTGATCTATAATAAACAAAGTTATTAATTTTTCCCCATCCTTGGGAACATTGTTCTTTATTTGATAGTAGCTATCCTAAGGCATGTGAGGTCATATCTCACTGTAGTTTTGACTTGAATTTCCTTAATGATTAGTGTGGTTGATATCATGGAGCATATTAACAGAGTGAAAAAGAAATCCCCACATGGCCATCTCATTTGATATAAAAATACATTGCACAAAAAAATTACATCCTTTCATTAAACATTTAATAACCCAAAGATACAAGAAAACTCCCTTAATTTTTTAAAAAGCCATATTTAAAAAACATAAAAATCATAATCAATTTTTAAAAAGTATGAACATGTTTTCTCTAAGGAACAAGGAAAGAGTGAATTCTTGCAACTTTTGTTCAACATACTACTGGAGTTTAGTTAGACCAATTCAGCAGGAAAATGAAAGAAAATGCATGCTGATAAGAAAGAGAATGCAATTATCATTTTTATAGTTACATAATCTTAAATGCAGAAACATAAATAGTTCACAAAAAAAGTATAAGAATAAGTAAATAAATTTGGCAAAATAATATGATACAAAGTCAAACACAAAATTTATGTGTATCTGTACATTAAAAATGAGCAATTTGAAAATAATGTTAGAGGAAAAAATCTATTTGGAATAGCTTTAAAATAATGAAATATTTAGGTGTTAACTAAGAAGATGAAAGATATGTACAATAAAAAGCAAGAAATCATGCTGAAAGAAATTTTTTAAAAAGACATAAATAACAGGAAATACATTCCATGTTCATGGACTGGGAGATTTAACATTAAGACTATAGCATTGCCTGAAGAAGTTTATGAATTCAATGTATCAAAATTGAAATGCCATTTTTTTGTAGAAAAAGAAAAGACCATTTTAAACCAGGTACAATGCTGTCTGCCTATAACCCTAGCTGCTATGGAGGCTTAGACAGGAGGGTCATGAATTCAAAAGTTGCTACTAAAATGGAACAATAAAAATAACAGTACCAATAAAAAATATAACAGTACCAGCACAAATATAGACTTACAAACACCTGGAATAGAATGCAAAGTCCAGAAATAAACACTCACATGTATGGTAAAATAAGTTTTGAGAAGGCTGACAAGACTATTTTATTGGGAATGGACAATTTTTCAACAAATAGGATTCTGAAAACTGGAATTCATGCAAAAGAATAAAGTTGGATTTTTACCAAACAGTATATATGAAAATAAATAAAAACTGCATGAAAGACCTACATGTAAGACTGAAAACTATAAAATGCTTAAAATGAAATACAAGGTAAAAGCATCATGACATTAGTTGGAAATTAGTTGGATTTCTTGGCTATAATACTAAAAATAAATAAATAAATTTCACCTCATTAATTTTTTTTAAATGTGCATTAATAGGCAATATAAATATTTTTAAAAGCATAACTGAAAGACTGGGAGAAACATTTGGAAATTATATATCTGATAAGAAATGTCTTAGTCATCTTTTTGTTGCTGTGACCAAAAGACCTAACAAGAACAATTGTAAAGGAGGAACAATTCTAAAGGAGGAAGAAGTGTTTCTGTAAACTATGGGGCTCATAGTTTCATAGATCTCAGTCCCAATGATACTGGTGTTGAAAAGCAGAATCAGATCCCATTGTGAGAGTGTTGAAGATTGAACACCAGATAAATGCTGAGGCAAAAGCAAAAAAGTTTTATTTAAACACTGAACAGAGACAGACTCCTCCATAGAGAAGGGAGTACTAAATTGGTGCCAGAGGCAGTGGAGGGTACCTTCCCCCTTTTATAGATTTCAGATTTTATTTATTCTCACGCCTCCTCCTTCCATCCTGCCTAGGTAACCAAAAGGTGGAGTGAACAAGGTATAAATAAACCACCCACTGGGTACTCATTAACAACTCCTTGCTGGGAAGAGCAATTCCCTGAAGGCAGATAATCTTGGCAACAGGTGGCAGAGTAGGGGAAGGTATTAGCAGGAAACTTTTTAAAAATCCCACATATTGGAGGACTGTTACTTATTCATGAAAAGGAAACTATTAAAAAATAAAGCAGTAAGTTCTCCTTTATATTTTGGAGTTCATTTCCTGGAGGTATTAGCATTTTTATTTTCTTTTGAATCAGCCCCCTTTTTCCTGACCTGATCATTCATTATCTATACTGTCCTTTTGCCCCCCGCCCCCAACCAAAATGGCGGACTCCATTCCTTGGGGCTCAAGATCAAGCAGAATATTATGAAAGAAGGGTGTGGTAGAAGGAAGAAGCCAGGAGCAAGATACCAGGAAGTAGAGTGAGAGCTCAAGTCAACAAGGACAAAATATATACCCCAAAGGCATGACCCCATGGACCCACCTTCTCCAGCCACAATCTACATATCTATAGTTACCACCAAGTTTATCCCTATTAGGAAATTAATGAACTAATTAGGTTAAGGCTATCATAACACAAACATTTCATCTCTAAACCATGAATTAGCTCACATGTGAGCTTTTGGAGGAAACCTCACATCTAAACCATAACAGAAACTAAGACTAAGACTATATAGAGAACTCCTAAAACACAACCACAACAAAAATTCTAAACAACCTGATTGAACAATGGCTAAAGAAATTTAAATAGACATTTCTCCAAAGAAGATATTCAAATGGCCAATGTAAAGGATTTGAAAATATACTTACCATCCCTAACTTTTGACAAAAATCCCTCAATTTTGCACTAAATTTGTGTTTTTTATTTAATAAAAGGAAGAAAATATTCTTCATTTTCTTTTTCTCAAAATTTCCTTTTTCAGTCCTTACAAACATTTTCCTAAAAACTGGAAAATATCTTCATTAGAAGTTTCATTTGTAGGGCTGGGGTGTAGGTCAGTAATAGAGCACTTACCTAGCATGTGTGGGGCACTGGGTTTGATCCTCAGTACCACATAAAAATAAATAAATAAAATAAAGGTATTGTGTCCATCTAATAAAATAAAAATATTTTTTTTAAAAGAAGTTCTGTTTGTATGACATTAAATAAAGTCCACTACTGCATTTATATTTTTATATTTAGGTCTGAGAATATATCATTGTTTGGCTACTTCACACTACAATTGTTAATGATGTATCAACCTCATCTTCACTTCTGAAGTAATAATGATAGAAGTGTTTCTGTAATTTAAAAATGTGTGCTACTGAACTCTAACATATAAAGGAGAACGTATTGTTTTTTTTTTTTTTTTTTAATATTTCCCTTTTAGGATAAGGGACAATCCTCCAATATGTGGGATTTTTAAAAAGTTCCCTGATAATAAAATTATACAGGTTTAATTTATAATGAGCATAATTTTTATAGTGTTCTTTTTCACATTCCTGGCAATAATTGAAGTGTTGCCAACTCTGAGTAAAGGTCATTTTATTTCTTGTATAACATACTGCAACATGTTGTACAATTTATTACCTGCAGGCATTTTTAAATTAAGGGATATTCAAAGGTGACATTCTTTAGATAGATAGGGTAGGTATTTAGTTCTTAAAGTTTGCAACACAATTTTACTAATTAAAATATTATTCTGTTCTCTTTTTCAAAAGCTTAAGAAAACTATAAGTCTCCCTCATTCTGTCATTCATCTATTCCTGTAACTTTAGAGGACTTTTGGTTTTGTGGACAATTAATATATGGTAGCAATAAAATTGTTTGATAGCAAATTCTAATTTTAGTAGAAATGAAGCAAGATCAATAATATAAAATGTAAAGAGTCTGACCTTGAGTGTCACACAGTACAAGCAGTCTAGACTTCTATTCATATATGGATAATAGAATTGTGGTAACTTTTAAAATCTTGATAAAGCAGAAAATATGGGGAAATTGAATTTTTAGTTTTATTATATAAAATATTGAAAAAAAATTAAGAATCAATTTACAAGGAGTGATCAAGAGATGCATAAATGTTAAATGTGATGTTTTAATTATTGATATAAAATTTTAGAGATTATTAAATAAATAATTTTTGTGCATGTATTAAGCCTTTCTGAAGATTGAATACTTTGTTGTATATATGCTGGTATTTTATAAACTACATTCAAATAAGTTTCTCTGTATTAGCAATCAGATCTTTGGGTAGTTACACAATTGTATAAAATAAATAAAAAATATATAACATTTCAACTTTCTTTTATTTTTTCTCTATCTGACCTATAAAAGCATTATTTTGGGTGCAGTAAGAAGACCCTGGAGAATATATCCATTTAGTTTTGCAACTCTGAGCCCTTCTTATTTGTTCTAATGTCACGGGGATATCACAAAGCAAGACACATTAGAAGACAAAAATAGCACAAAGTGATATTCTAAGAACAATGGCTCATGGCTCACTTTTAGTCCCTTTAACAGTGTAAAATGTGCAGTGTGGCTGTATTTCCTACAGTCTTTCAAAGCTTAATACTGAGATGTCCCAATTTATGGATGAAGTAGAAAGCAAAGATATTTTCTGAGAAGGTGGGGGTACTTAGTACATACATGAAGGGATTTGGCAGTTTGGGGTAGAGCACATTCAATTGGCACAAAAGTAAAGGTTTTCAGAGTAAATACAATAATTCTTAACCAGCAAGTAGATTTTTACAAATTAAAATCTATTTTCAAGCTACTTGGGAAAGTTCACCTTGGAGCAGGGATTAGAGGAGTGTGAAGAGACAAGTGGTATGGATATTGGGGGAGAAGCAGTACATACAGAGAGAACATAAAATGAAAATACTCTGAGGCAGGTAATTAATATTGGCATCCCCAAATCTTTGTTAATCACCAAATGTGGAAAATAGGTTGTCTGAAATGGTCAATGATATATGTAATTGCATTTTTGCAAAATCAGGTTCAACTGCCTAAATGGTAGATTCATATATTTGATAAATCATAGAAAAGTTATACTTTGCATAAAATTTATTTTATCATGATCAGATTCCATCCTATGAAATAAAGATCATACACATGCTTCTGGCTACCTAAAAAGGAAGTGTTTTGGTTGAGACAAATAAATTAATCAAATTAAATAATATTCTAGACTAATTCAAAGGGTGTTTTTTTCTCTTGATACAATTATTTTCTCATCTTTAAGGCATTTAAAGGGAAATGGTTTATGTTTAATTTTCTTTCCATGAAAAGAAAAGGTTATAGATACTCTGACTTGGTTAAAAACATGGAGAGTAAGATTTGAAGGTTCTTTGGTGAGTAAGAGGGTCATTGAGAATATCTGCTGCAAACTCAGGGAACACACTAAGCATTGATCAAAATCTCCTAGGCATATGAACACTGTAGAGAATAGCTGCTTCCTTAGAAACACTATGAAGATCTGATTTGTGGCTGTCATCTTACAAGGACTAAATGGAATACCTTTTCCTGTGTGAAGACACATCCACTTGAAAATAGCTCTAAGTTTCCCTTAGTTTTAGGAGCATTGGCTTCTTTGATGACATTTTAAAATTCACATCCTAGAATTTAGATGACTTATGTCTCCTTTTTTTCTTAAAGGATTCTTTAGAATGAGAACAAATTTGCTTTTCCTTGGGGTGGAGGGTTATTGAGGATTGAATTCAGGTGCACCCAACCATTGAGCCACATCCCCATCCCTATTTTGTATTTTATTTAGAGACAGGTTCTCACTAAGTTGCTTAGCACCTCATTTTGGTGAGGCTGGCTTTGAACTCATGATCCTCCTTCTCAGCCTCAGGAGCCACTGGGATTATGGATATGTGCCACCATGCCCAGCACAATCTTCATTTATGTGTGTGTGTGTGTGTGTGTGTATTTTGCTTGGGCTGGCAAACTATTTTGTCCATTTAAAAAATCCATTAATATTATTAATTGCATTAGATGGAATTTGGTTTGACATATGTTGAAATATTCAATACTTGAAATATTTTATTTTTTGATAATAAATTAGCAAATTGATCAGTATTTCCTGTGTGAATGTACATGTCAGCTGCACACACAACAATTTGGTCTTCATATTCCACACTTGCTTAAAGAAACATTACACTTGAGATTTTTCTGACAGGGATTGTTAATGTTAGCAGAAGGAAATATAACATCCTCTTTTTTATTACCTAAAATTCAAACAAGGTATCTATAATTTTTCAAAACTAAAATATTTTTTCTCAATAGACAATGTAGGATAACTTATTACAAAACTCAGTGAAACAATATAGCACTTTGTATAATGTATAAGTGTTCTTAGTATTGCTCACACACATCAGCTATCAGACATTAAGACATTGCAGCAAGCAGAAAAGTAGAGAAATTAATGACCAAACCTACTGCAATGATCTAATTTCAAATTAGGACTGATTTTGAAATGTATTGGATACCTGACTGCTTTGCTATTGTGTTCAATAAGTAACCCACAAGAATTGTGAATGCTCTAGCCTAGATGCATATTAGAAACAAAAGTATATTTTCTACAGAGGGAGGAGATAATCTACAATTCAATGTCTACTTTTTACATAAAAATGTTTGTCAACTAATAAAAAACAAAAAGAAAATATGGAGACATTACTGGCTGTAAGCCATAAGAATATACAGAAAATAAAAACATATCCAAAGTAGATGCAGATAATATAATTGTCAGACACACACCCAAATAGCCACAGTTAACATAGACAATGTGCTAAAAGACAAAATGGAATATTTGGCAGAGAAATAGAAAGTGAAAATATTTCTACAGCTTAAATTTGGGGAACTGAATTTAAGAAGTCAATAAACTTGCTTAGCAGCATATTAGACACCTTTAAGTCAAATTAATAAACCATATGGTACATCAAATAAAAATCATTCTAAAACAGGAAAGAACCAGAAATAATGAAAGGTTGGAAAGATGCCCACTGATTTTCTTTTCTAAAGAAAAGATAATATAACAAGAGAGTATTTGAAGAGCTAAGTTACTAAGAATTTCTTAACATCAACCAAAGGCATCAAGCAAGACAGTGAAATTCAATTATGAATACCAAACAGAATAATCAAATAATAGGGAAAAAGGAAAAATATGAAGAATAGGCAAATTAAAATAAAAACATATACTAATTTTACGGGAGAAAAATGCAACCAAGACTTATAAACAAAAATACGAGAGTTCAGAGAAAATGGAAGGATATCCTCAAAATCCTTAACAAAAGGTACAGTGAAACAGTAATTTTGTCACCAGATAAAAAAGTGATAGAATGAAGGATTTCAGTTTCAAGTAAAGGTTTACTAGCCTGTTTCAATCCAAATTTTAATAAGTGAAAAAATATATATATTAAAAAGAAAGAAAATCATCATAAATATATGAGAACAGTGAGAAGGTGAAGAACCAATACGCAGTATTTGCATATTTTTCCAATGCAGTATTTGGGATTCCAAAGCAGTGACTTCTGACTTGGAGCCTCAGAGGAGGAATTCAGGACCGTTTGAAAAGCTCCTAGGACAAACTGCTCTAGGTCATGACTTCAAATTTAGATTTAAAGACCTTTCTCTTAAACTTGCTTTGTGTCCCTGTAAAATACTTTGTTCAATTTGTTGGGATACATCTAGCCTTTGATTGGTGAATGTTGGCTTTTGATCAAAATCAGCACAAAGTTTCAAAAGAACCATCCTTATTGAAGACTCAGTCCTTCTGGGGTCTTATTTAAATTTGCCTCTTTCAGGTCAATCATTTGCTTCCTTGATATTTTCTCACTATAACACTGAAGTGTGTGGTTATTTCCCTAAATGATACAATTTCCAGAGAGGATATGGAATTGCAGTGAACAGTGGGGTTTACTTTGGACATCTAGTTTGTTAACTTGTATAGTCACTTGCAGGGGACTGATGAAGAGATGCTCTTGAAGAGACAGTTTAATATGTCTAAAAGGTAGATCATTTTGTAAGAAATAGCCCCTCCTTAATCTCCATACATCAAGGCTTAATTAAACACAGTCTTTTGATGAGATAGTCTGATAGAATTATCAAGGACCAAATTTATTATGTAAGTGGTTACATTGGACATATGACAAGATTTTATGCTAAATCTAAGTTTTTCCTTCTGTACCTGAAGACGATATATATGTACACTTTTCAATGAAAATTTATATTTGTTTGAAGCTGGCCCTACCTTAAAAAAAAAAAGTTCCTCTGCCTTTTTTCTATCAGTGAAACTTTGTAGATTAAATGATCAAAGAAGTCACTTAGCTATGCGTACACACTCCAGCAACATTTACTATAGAAAAAAAAAAAAACAGTTAAAAATACCTAAATGAAAAATAAATGAAGTTATTTATTTTTTTCTGTATTTATGTATATATGCATATATATGCACACATATATATTTCTATATGCATATAGTTAGATTTATAAAAAAGAGAAATAGATGTCTAAATCAAGATCCTTATATATACAATAGATTGCTTTTTCATAAATTGTGTTGGGAAAGGCAATCTCATGTAGATAATCTTTTGACCCCAAGTTGGCCATGTAAAAATGGACTTTGGCCATGTTTTTTTTTTTCTTACCAAGAGATAAAGAGACTGTGTGGGCCCTGCTGGGCTTACACCCCAGAGTAGGAGTATCTTTCTTTGTTGTCAGCCCGATTTCTGCTTCTTTGTTTTGCTTAATCACATGCATCACTTAATAACTGTCCAACCCACTGCTGTGTCTGTCTCCTGTGAGTGGGGTCTTTCTTCTATGAGTGAAGATGTGGAATATAGTCACAACACTACATTAATTGATTAGAGACCCCACTGGCCATCAGAGGTAGGACATATTATTCAGAGTGGTCTGGATCTCTCTCCTTTTTACCTGAGCTGAGAATTATTCTAACCCATGCTTCACTGTATTGTCTTTACCTGGGTGATTCTGATACCAAGAGACAATGGACAGAAGTGCTTAGTCTTCTGAAGCATGGTTTCTGCTTTAAAACAAATATAATTTGCCATATTTGCCAACAATAAAAGAGAATGGGCAAAAGCAGAAGTATCTCACCAAATGCTGAAATTTAAGGAAAAGTGTTTTCAATAAGTATGACACCACGGGAAATGATAAGTAGTAGAAATGGAACACCTTAGGAGATGATAAGTAGTAGAAATGGGGAACAGAAAACACAGTCTGGATTAGGTTCAACTACATTTCCAAGTCGATATGGAAAAAGATGGCATTCCATAAAATAGAAATTTTTATTGCTAATTAAATAAATTATAAGAAAAAATAACTATTGAAATAAGCTATGTTATATATTTAATCCCATATACAAAAAAAAAAAATTCAGGTAGATTAAAGAACTAATAAATATTTGAAAAATTCTAGGAAATATTGAAATGGGGCAAGGAACAAGTAGCTGATTATCAAGGAAATGCCACAGAGGTGGGGCAGTTAGTTAGGACACTTTCCAACTCAGCAATTATCCCCTGAGGCTGCTCTTTCTTGCCTTTGGGCATATATGCAGGAAAGAAAGAGAATGGGGTGGTCTATAGAAAAATCAAGAGGCACCAGTTCTGGGTCATGGTTTCTCTCTGGAGAAGTCTATCTCTGTTCTGTCTCTTAAATAAAACTTGCTTTCTATGCTTGCCTTCGAATTTCTTGGGTGTTTAATCTTCAACACCAAGGGAATAAAGAACCTAACCTGATTTCCAAGATCAGTATCAATTTCATATATGTCTGTGGCTTAAAGAAAAAAATAGAGAAAAAGAAGAAAATCTAGAAAACAATAGAAAAGACAGCTATATTCTTAAACATTCATGTTGTTTCTACTATGTGATTAAAGTTATAAGAAAGTCAAAGCACAAACAATTGATGGTGGATATGTTTTCTTATATAGGTCAGATCTGTCAGTTATTGCAAAGCTTATTAAGTGCAAAGAGTAAGTTGAAGAGTATAAAAAGAACACACTTTAATTTTAATTTGACTTATTTATGTACCTATGTACATACATTGTTTCAAATCACAAAATAGGATTCTCAATCATATATGGCAATCTCAGGCTGATGAGGTTTAGAATGAGGAAGGAGGATTATTCAATTAGTCTTTGATAATATTGCATTTATTTCACTTTTTACAATGATTCTTTTTGACAATTATAGTAACTAAATATTAAGATGAAAACAGCAGGGAGTAATTATAAGTTTTCCATCGTGACTTTTAATGAGTCTCTCAGTATCTAGATATTTTCTTTGACCTCTTTATTTCAGTTACTTCCTGGTGATGATGCATCTGTCCCTCTTTACACCAAAGCATGAATGTAAATTACCTGAAATAGAAATGTTGATTGCCTTCTGAATTATTTCTCTCTAGATGGGTCTTTTGAAAATGTTCTGCATTTGAAAATGCATTTCATCACATAGTATTCAAATTTGTTTTGAAATAAGTAAACATGAAATTTCATGAAATAAAGAAAATTTGTTGAAATTAGTGTATTCTCTGAGGCATTTTCACACTGTGACTTAAAAATAAAACAATTAAGAATTAAATTCTTTGAATTGTGATATCATTTCTGAGAGTTAAGGATAATAGAATTTAAAGTTTAAGCAATGCATTATAGGGAGATAGCATTTATGTTGAATATTTAAATATTTACACTCTGATCTATCTAAAGATTCCTTCCTTCCAAACCTGAAACTTACGGTTCATTATTTTAAGTAACATTTGTTTTCACAATCTATTTCTTTGTGTTCCTCTACCATTACAGACTTAACTCAAATTTTTACCTTTTAGCTCAATAGCTACTTAGTCTGACACTCTTAAAAGCTATAAAACATACACTATCCTCAGAGCAGCAGAATTATATGGGTAAAGTAAGAAACTAAGGGAGTTGCTCCCCATTATAGTCTCCTCTATAGAAATGCAAGAATTTTGAAAACTAGAAACCTAGGAATTTGCATGTCAGTGCATGGAATCTCAACTTCTTGAATTGCTTATTCATCTTTCTCCATTGGCATCCATACACCAAGTACCACATCTGGTATATTGTTATTTTTTATTGTCTGTTTCTACCAGGAGACTGTAAGTTTCATCAATGAAACTGAAAGGAAATGAGTGGCAAAAGAGAGAAAGAAAAAAGTAACCTTTAGTTTACACAATTTAGAAAATTTATTATTAAGAAAATCAGTTATACAATAAATGTCAAAAACTGAATTCCATCTACTCAAAGAATGAGAAAATGAGGCAGTGTAGAGGACCTATCTCTGGCCCACCAGAAATGTCCTACCAGTCACTTAACAGGAATTAGGCAAACTGTTACAAAAGAATTCACCCCATTGACAGATATTATATGGGCAACTTTCAGAAGCAATAATCAAGTGTGTTATAAATAGGATATCTTTTTAGAAAACTTTGAATTTTGATAACTATCCATATATTCAAGACTGATGAAAATAATAAAAAGAACTATGAAAAATTCTGTAAAACAAGGAATAGACAGCTTCATATTAACTATAAAATGGATACCAAGTCTGAAATTATTTAGCCATGCAATATGTAAGGTGCTACATTTATTGCTTCATTTGAACCTGAAAATCACTGTACAGACTATATATTTTTATTATCTCAGTTTTGCATAATAAGAAAAATGATTAAATACTTCCTTCAAAGTTTATATATATATATGAAAACCAGTATGTAAATCCAGAGATCATAAATTCTTACTCATCTTTGAATTGATAGTAAGATTTTGAAGACGTTTTTACCATTATTTTCCCTGAATATTTTTTACTAGAATATATTGTCTCCTTATAATCTCAGTGCTATAAAGGAACTATAAGAGGTTTCTAATCTTTAGTCACGTGTTTACAGCGTGAAATACCATAACACACACACATATCCTGTTAAAACATCTGACTCTCCACATAAATGAAATAACACCAGTTGAGATAGCATATTGTGTGGTTGGGAGCTGTCATGATAGCCATTTAAATCCCCAGATAGTTACCCATAATGCCCTTTTCCATAGAAGATCATGAAATACATACTGACTGATACAAATGGAAAAATATTGAACTCCAAGTTCAATGTTGAATTGAATTTATATAATTTTTTCTCACTCTCAAATTTATGTAAATTTATTCAAACTTCTCCTATGGATACTTATTGAAATAATTAAAAATCATGATAGGATATATGGATTAAAAATCAGTGATCATAATCAATTTTTGTAAAAATGTATTACATTTGTAAATTGTTTAAAAGCCTGTAGACATACATATACTTTTATAAGTATCCTCAAGAGAAAAAGTTTCATGCAAATGTGCAAAATTAGGGAACATCCCATAAGAACCACAGGTTCAACTGCCACAGGTATTCAATCACAGGTATTCAACTGTGAAGTTTGTCAACCTCCAAGGCCATCTTTACTTCTGACACAAATGACAAGTCTGCAGATCACCAAGACCACCCTGACTTTCAAAAGTAGAAAGAATCAGGGTACTGTCTGAATGTTCTCACACTTACAGTTATGGTTTATTGCAATGAAAGGCTACAGATTACAATCAGTGAAGGAAAAGGGAGATGGGGCCAGGAAAAGTGCACATGTGGTTACCTGTTGTCCCCTGTGCAGTAAAAGGCAGTCATAATTTTTATCAGAAATATGTAAAAATGTTCAGGGTGTATTTCCAAAAAGTGAAACTCAACAGAGTTTGGGTCCAGAGGTTTTACTTGTGGATTTGTCTTGTGAACCTGGTTAACTGCACACATGCCTGACTTGGCCTCTAGGCCCTCCAGAAGCCGAGATGATTCCATGAGACCCAAAGGACTCACATCAGTCACATTGCTGGACAGTCCTGGCCCAACACTGAGGTAAAGGAAGACACTTTTATCAGACAAGATATTCCAAAGTTTCAGAGAGTGCCGCCTCATTGTCAAAGGCAAAGTCCAGTCCTCTCTTTGGGAAGGATTGTTTTCTTCATTACACAAAGTGAGAGCAAGAAACTAAAGTTCCTTTGGTTTTACTGCTACTTTAAGTAATAATAATAATAATTGACTTGTGATGTCTGTTGAGTAAGTATATGCTTCCTTGGCTTGTGTACATCTATCTTTTTAGTATTAGAAAAATGTGGGCTACAAATGAAAATCTTCTACATTGCCTCTGATGTACAATAGCAAGTGTTCTACAACCTAAGAGAACTGAAGATGTATGGTAATAGATTGCAATTCATAAAATATCTTCAAGTAATAATAAATGTTTTAGAAAAATGTCATATACGTTCAAAATGGAAATACAATAAGAAACCAATAATTAAGAGAAACCCAGAGAACATTTCTATATTTAAACTGAAAGCACACACACAAACACATGCACACATGTTCAAAAATTTAGACATTTATGAAGAAAGTAAAAGCAATAGTAGAAAAAGATATAGAAGTAGAAGCAAAGTTTTACATATAACATGTAGCTTTAAAATATCAAAGAAAAATCTAAAAATAGATAAAACAAAGAATACTGAAAAAATAATGATCTGAGTATCAATTGATGAAGATAAGAATAGAAGACACAAATCTAAAAACAAAGAATGAAGTTCTAAGTAGTAAGAGTATTTATTAATATATAGAAAGCAGAAAAAAGAGTACTGGAAAATTCAGAAATTTTCTTTAAAAAAGTTCATGGGAAAGCGGTGTTTTCTTCACAATTATTCTACATTTGTTTCACCTGGCAATAATTTCAAAACATTATATATCAGATCAAAATTTATAGTGAACTAATTTGACCTCTGAAGGAATGTTTACAACCATCAGAATTTTTTATGTACTAACAAGAGATTTAAACATTTGGTCAAATAATTAAGGAGAGAGAGAGAGAGAGAGAGAGAGAGAGAGAGAGAGAGAGAGAGAGAGAGAATTCTAAGCTTGGTATTAAATAAATACATAAGAAATGACAATGAGAGAGGTGATGAACAAAAGAGTATTAAAGAGCTATGGCAATATGGCAATAATGATTTAAAATTATAGACATTCTGATAAATAAATTGAGATTTGTAAATAAAAATTATGATTTAATAGTTCAAAACCATCTATGCACAACACACAGATACAAAACAAAAAAGCTTGATAATGTGTTATATGTCTTCTACCATTCCTTTAAAAAATGTGAAAACTGAAGAGTGAAGAGAGAACAAACAGATAGAGAGAGGGGGAGTAAGGAAAAACAAATTCACAACTTGTTTTAAGATAAAAATTACATGATAATAAGAAAAATGAGTCAAGGATAGAATGGAAAAAATGTTTAACTTAGAAACATAGTTTTAATAGTACTGAATAAAATAGTAGCCTGCCAAATTATAAACCAATACCATTTTGTTAAAGTGCAATGAAGAATTAAAGAGATCTATTAATGTATTACAACATGTTGTATGGACTGAAAATTATTTCCTGGTATCAGTCCACCCTTCTTCCATATGATAAATACAGCCTATTAGACTATTAGAAATTCCTCTGTAACTAGATGGGTCAGCTTGAATTAATTGTGTATTATATTTTCAGGAAGTTTTATGGATCATTTTCAGTTTATGTATCTAAGTAACTGTATGCAGAATATGAAACAATTTTCCTGTTTTATCCATGATTCTTCTCATTCAGTAAGGTATGTATAATTGGTTTATGAAAAGAAAAAATGCAATCTTTTCTAGTATATGCCTATACACAATTGTGTACAGGTAATTGTATTTTAAAATACATCTCATATTTTAATAATAGATGTCCTTCAGTTCATTTTGCCTAAAGATATTTTATATGAAAATGTGGTACATTTAAAAGATTACATCTTTAATATATTCTCCATGGAACACTTTACACTTGCTCAAGATATACTACATTTCAAGACCTATTCTAAGACATCTTTGAAGAGACAATTCAAAATATTGCCTTCATTAATGTTCCGTGAGAACAGACGCAGCGGCCTGCTGAGAGGCAGAGCCGCCCCCTCCCCCCCGCGCCTGCCAGGTAGGCAGAACTGTGACCACCAACGGAAAAGGCCCAGTGGCCCACGGAGGGGCAGAGCTGCCAACCACACCGGCAAGGTAGGCGGGCCTGCGACCCACCGGCAGAACAGGAGCAGCGGCCTGCTGAGAGGCAGAGCCGCCCCCTCCCCCCGCGCCGGCAAGGTAGATGGAACTGTGACCACCCACAGAACAGGCCCAGCGGCCTACTGAGGAGCAGAGCCGCCCCCCACCCCCCGCGCCTGCCAGGTAGGCAGAACTGTGATCACCGACAGAAAAGGCCCAGTGGCCCGCGGAGGGGCAGAGCTGCCAACCACTCTTGCAAGGTAGGCGGGCCTGCGACCCACCTGCAGAACAGCCCCAGAGGCCTACAGAGGGGCAGTGCCGCTGCCTGCGCCTGCAAAGTAGGCAGAACTGCGACCACCGACAGAACAAGCCTAGTGGCCTGCAGAGGGACAGAGCCGCCGCCCGCACCTGCAAGGTAGGCAGACCAGCTACCGACCGGCAGAACAGGCCCAGCAGCCTGCCAGCATGGTAGGCACATTGCCCCAATTGGAGGAGGGGCAGAGCTGCCGCCCGTGCCTGCGAGGGAGACTTTGCAACTATACAAGACCAATATAAATATATAGGGGGAAAATTCAATAGCACAAAGCTTCACCAAGCAGAAAGAAATGCGAACAGTATGAAGAGACAAGGAAAGAAAGGACCACAAGCAATGCAGGTCAACTCAACGTTAGAAGAGGTAATAGCTGCAGCAGATGGAATGTCAGATAAAGAATTCAGGATATACATGCTTCAGATGATCTGGAGTCTCAAGGAAGACATCAGACAGCAAAATCAGACAATGAAAGATCACTTCAACAATGAATTACATAAACAAATCCAAGAAGCAAAAGATCAACTATACAGGGAGATAGAGGTTATAAAAAACAAACAAACAGAAATCCTAGAAATGCAGGAAGCAATAAACCAACTTAAAAACTCAATTGAGACTACTACCAGCAGAGTAGAACATTTAGAAGATAGAACATCAGACAATGAAGATGAAGTGTTTCAACTTGAAAAGAACATAGACAGCTCAGCAAGACTGTTAAGAAACCATGAGCAGAACATCCAAGAAATATGGGATAACATCAAGAGACCAAATTTAAGAGTCATTGGGATACAGGAAGGGACAGAGTTTCAAACCAAATAAGCAATCTATTCAATGAAATAATACGAGAAAACTTCCCAGACTTGAAGAATGAGACAGAATCCCAAAACCTAGAAGCCTACAGGACGCTGAATGTGCAAAATCATAAGAGATCCACACCTAGACACATTATAATGAAGATGCCCAACATACAGAATAAGGAGAGAATTTTAAAAGCTACAAGAGAAAGGAAGCAGATTACATTTAGGGGTAAGCCAATCAGGATAACAGCTGATCTTTCAACACAGACTCTGAAAGCTAGAAGATCCTGGAATAACATATTTCAAACACTGAAAGAAAATGGGTTCCAACCAAGAATTGTGTATCCAGCGAAATTAAGCTTCAGGATGGAAGATGAAATTAAAACCTTCCACGACAAAAAAAAGTTAAAATAATATGCAGCTAGAAAACCATCTCTTCAAAACATCCTCGGCAAAACATTCCAGGAAGAGGAAATGGAAAATAACAATGAAAACCAACAGTGGGAGGTAGGACAGTAAATGGGGGGGGGGGAATAATCAAAGAGGAAAACAAACCATGTTTAGTAACATAAATAAACAAATATGGCTGGAAGAACAACCCATATCTCAATAATAACCCTAAATGTTAATGGCTTAAACTCACCAATCAAGAGACACAGGCTAGTAGAATGGATCACAAAACAAGACCCAACAATATGCTGCCTACAGGAGACGCATTTGATAGGAAAAGACATACATAGGCTGAAGGTGAAAGGTTGGGAAAAATCATATCACTCATATGGACTTTGGAAACAAGCAGGTGTGTCCATACTCATATCAAATAAAATAGTTTTCAAGCCCAAGTTAATCAAAAGGGATAAAGAGGGACACTACATACTGCTTAAGGGAACCATACACCAACAAGACATAACAATCATAAATATATATGCCCCTAACAATGGTGCAGCTATGTTCATCAAACAAACTCTTCTCAAGTTCAAGAGTCTAATAGACCACCATACAATAATCATGGGAGACTTCAACACACCTCTATCACCACTGGACAGATCTTCCAAACAAAAGTTGTATAAGGAAACTATAGAACTCAATAACACAATTAATAACATAGACTTAATTGACATATATAGAATATACCACCCAACATCAAGCAGTTACACTTTTTTCTCAGCAGCACATGGATCCTTCTCAAAAATAGATCACATATTATGTCACAGGGCAACTCTTAGACAATATAAAGGAGTAGAGATAATACCATGCATCTTATCTGATCATAATGGAATGAAACTGAAAATCAGCGATAAAAGAAGGAAGGAAAAAGCATACATCACTTGGAGAATGAACAATAGGTTACTGAATGATCAATGGGTTATAGAAGACATCAAGGAGGAAATTAAAAAATTCTTAGAGATAAATGAAAACACAGACACAACATATCAGAATCTATGGGACATATTGAAAGCAGTTCTAAGAGGAAAAATCACTGCGTGGAGTTCATTCCTTAAAAAAAGAAAAAAACAACAAATAAATGATCTCATACTTCATCTCAAAATCCTAGAAAAAGAAGAGCAAAACAACAGCAAAAGAAGTAGAAGGCAAGAAATAATTAAAATCAGAGCTGAAATTAATGAAATCGAAACAAAAGAAACAATTGAAAAAATTGACAAAACTAAAAGTTGGTTCTTTGAAAAAATAAACAAAATCGACAGACCCTTAGCCATGCTAGCAAAGAGAAGAAGAGAGAGAACTCAAATTACCAGCATACGGGATGAAAAAGGCAATATCACAACAGACACTTCAGAAATACAGAAGATAATCAAAAATTATTTTGAATCCTTATACTCCAATAAATTAGAAGATAGTGAAGGCATAGATAAATTTCTTAAGTCATATGATCTTCCCAGATTGAGTCAGGAAGATATAGACAACCTAAACAGACCAATATCAATTGAGGAAATAGAAGAAACCATCAAAAGACTACCAACTAAGAAAAGCCCAGGACCGGATGGGTATACAGCAGAGTTTTACAAAACCTTTAAAGAGGAACTAATACCAATACTTTTCAAGCTACTTCGGGAAATAGAAAAAGAGGGAGAACTTCCAAATTCATTCTACGAGGCCAACATCACCCTGATACCTAAACCAGACAAAGACACTTCAAAGAAAGAAAACTACACACCAATATCTCTAATGAACCTAGATGCAAAAATCCTCAATAAAATTCTGGCCACTCGGATACAAAAACATATCAAAAAAATTGTGCACCATGATCAAGTAGGATTCATCCCTGGGATGCAAGGCTGGTTCAATATATGGAAATCAATAAATGTTATTCATCACATCAATAGACTTAAAAATAAGAACCATATGATCATCTCGATAGATGCAGAAAAAGCATTCGACAAAGTACAGCATCCCTTTATGTTCAAAACTCTAGAAAAACTAGGGATAACAGGAACATACCTCAATATTGTAAAAGCAATCTATGCTAAGCCTCAGGCTAGCATCATTCTGAATGGAGAAAAATTGAAGGCATTCCCTCTAAAATCTGGAACAAGACAGGGATGCCCTCTCTCACCACTTCTGTTCAACATAGTTCTCGAAACACTGGCCAGAGCAATTAGACAGACGAAAGAAATTAAAGGCATAAAAATAGGAAAAGAAGAACTTAAATTATCACTATTTGCTGATGACATGATTCTATACCTAGCAGACCCAAAAGGCTCTACAAAGAAACTATTAGAGCTAATAAATGAATTCAGCAAAGTGGCAGGATATAAAATCAACACGCATAAATCAAAGGCATTCCTGTATATCAGTGACAAATCCTCTGAAATGGAAATGAGGACAACCACTCCATTCACAATATCTTCAAAAAAACTAAAATACTTGGGAATCAACCTAACAAAAGAGGTGAAAGACTTATACAATGAAAACTACAGAACCCTAAAGAGAGAAATAGAAGAAGATCTTAGAAGATGGAAAAATATACCCTGTTCATGGATAGGCAGAATTAACATCATCAAAATGGCGATATTACCAAAAGTTCTCTATAGGTTTAATGCAATGCCAATCAAAACCCCAACGGCATTTCTTGTAGAAATAGAGAAAGCAATCATGAAACTCATATGGAAAAATAAAAGACCCAGAATAGCAAAAACAATGCTAAGCAGGAAGTGTGAATCAGGCGGTATAGCAATACCAGACTTCAAACTATACTACAGAGCAATAGTAACAAAAACAGCATGGTACTGGTACCAAAACAGGCGGGTGGACCAATGGTACAGAATAGAGGACACAGAAACCAATCCACAAAACTACAACTATCTTATATTTGATAAAGGGGCTAAAAGCATGCAATGGAGGAAGGATAGCATCTTCAACAAATAGTGCTGGGAAAACTGGAAATCCATATGCAACAAAATGAAACTGAATCCCTTTCTCTCACCATGCACAAAAGTGAATTCAAAATGGATCAAGGAGCTTGATATCAAATCAGAGACACGCCATCTGATAGAAGAAAAAGTTGGCTACGATCTACATACTGTGGGGTCAGGCTCCAAATTCCTCAATAAGACACCCATAACACAAAAGTTAATAACTAGAATCAACAAATGGGACTTACTCAAACTAAAAAGTTTTTTCTCAGCAAAAGAAACAATAAGAGAGGTAAATAGGGAGCCTACATCATGGGAACAAATCTTTACTCCTCACACTTCAGATAGAGCCCTAATATCCAGAGTATACAAAGAACTCAAAAAATTAGACAATAAAATAACAAACAACCCAATCAACAAATGGGCCAAGGACCTGAACAGACACTTCTTAGAGGAGGACATACAATCAATCAACAAGTACATGAAAAAATGCTCACCATCTCTAGCAGTCAGAGAAATGCAAATCAAAACCACCCTAAGATACCATCTCACTCCAGTAAGATTGGCAGCCATTATAAAGTCAAACAACAACAAGTGCTGGCGAGGATGTGGGGAAAAGGGTACACTTGTACATTGCTGGTGGGACTGCAAATTGGTGCAGCCAATTTGGAAAGCAGTATGGAGATTTCTTGGAAAGCTGGGAATGGAGCCACCATTTGACCCAGCTATTCCCCTTCTCGGTCTATTCCCTAAAGACCTAAAAAGAGCATGCTACAGGGACACTGCTACATCAATGTTCATAGCAGCACAATTCACAATAGCAAGACTGGGGAACCAACCTAGATGCCCTTCAATAGACGAATGGATAAAAAAAAAAAAAATGTGGCATTTATACACAATGGAGTATTACTCTGCATTAAAAAATGACAAAATCATAGAATTTGCAGGGAAATGGATGGCATTAGAGCAGATTATGCTAAGTGAAGCTAGCCAATCCCTAAAAAACAAATGCCAAATGTCTTCTTTGATATAAGGAGAGTAACTAAGAACAGAGTAGGGTTGAAGAGCATGAGAAGAAGATTAACATTAAACAGGGATGAGAGGTGGGAGGGAAAGGGAGAGAGAACGGAAATTGCATGGAAATGGAAGGAGACCCTCAGGGTTATACAAAAGTACATACAGAGGAAGTGAGGGGAAAGGGAAAAACAATACAAGGGGGACAAATGAATGACAGTATAGGGGGCAGAGAGAGAAGAGGGGAGGTTAGGGGAGGGGAGGGGGGATAGTAGAGGATAGGAGAGGCAGCAGAACACAACAGACACTAGTATGGCAATATGTAAATCAATGGATGTGTAACTGATGTGATTCTGCAATCTGTATATGGGGTAAAAATGGGAGCTCATAACCCACTTTAATCAAAGGGTGAAATATGATATATCAAGAACTATGTAATGTTGTGAATAACCAACAATAAAAAATTTAAAAAAAAGAAAAATATAATATATCACAAATCAAAAAAAAAAAAAAAAATGTTCCGTGAGATTTTGAGAGCTTATATAGACACTTAAAATTTGGCATTAGTTACCCTCAAGCAAGAGCAGATGTTTTGACATATGTTGAGAGGAGTACTCTGAACTAGCTATTCTAATCTCCTTCTGGAAAACTTTTTGTGCTAACATATGGTAGACAATGAATCTTAAAACTGTTGGCTATGGACTTGACAGAAAAATGGGATTAGTTAAGATTTATTTACATAGATTAACCAAATTGAGCATAGAAATGGATGGAATTGGCCATATCCCACTGATTTTCGAAAGATTGGCAAAAAATTTTTCCATCTTGCCAAAAAATTATTTAAACCCTCTGAATTTTACATGCAATATAATATTTCTCAATGCTAAGCATATCTATCTTTTTTAAATCATGTAGAAGACTTCCCCTGCCTACAACATCATTAGCAGTTCTAAGAGGAATATAAATTTGCAGTCCTCAAATTGTGGAAGAAAATGTTCAAATTTGAATAATTTTACTCTCTTTTCTTCATTATCATATAAATGATGTATTCAAAACACAACAATATCCACATTTAAATGGCATCAAGCAAAATCATATCATTTTTCTATTGCTGATGATAATTACATATGAAAATGTCTCCCCATTTTTGTAGATTTACATTTATGTAATTTGAAAATTTAAAATAAGAAATGCATATTTGTCAGCTATTATTTAAACAAGCCCAAAGTCATAGAGAATGTTCATGCATTTAAACAAGATGTAAAACATGGTTTTTATTTTCTTTCTTAGAGATATATCATGGTATTTGGCAAAAATAGTAATCTACAATCATTCTTCCCTTTACTTAAATGCCATTTTCTTTCCTTTCTTTCTTTCTTTTTAAAAATATTTTTCCATGTGTGATGTTCTCTTTGTACATTAAATGTGTTTTGAAAAACACCAGAAACCCAGAAAATATTTTCCAATATCCTCTTTGAGTATACTTCAAATTTAACTCATAATGGTTTCAACAATAGGAGACATATAATAGCATCCCCCTATACTCAGGAGTTGAAATTATGGATAATACATGGGTAATCAGCATTGATTAGTACATGTACTTTGAATAAAAGCAAGCTATGATAGCAACTAGTTTGCTAAGAACCAGAATGGGCTTGAATCATCCAGATGTCCATGTATTCCCAGAATAATCTTTTAGGAGGTGCAGTTGATACTTTAATTCTATTTTTTCTAAAAAGCATTAAGAATGTAAATCCTTCATGGGACTAAGTATTAATGAAAAGCATGTAAAACTACTTTAGCTAAATATGTGGTTAGGAGATTACTGTAGTAAAAATAATGTAGTCCTTCATGTTTGATATATTTCAGCTAAGACCTTTTTTCCCATAGAAAGAGTTTCTTTTGCCAAAATTCTTTGCTTTTGCTGAATATATACTCCAGGATTCTTTGGTGTAGAGTATTAGAATTACTTTGAAAAATGCTTTTATCTAACTGTAATATTTTTTTACCATAACTTACTATAAGAACGTATATTATATTGTTTTATTTTGTTTATAGGCTCAATAATCACTATTTCTAGTCTTTGTAAGATGACAAATTACATTTACTTTGAATAAATGTGTTGAGATAATCCTCAAACCTCTCAAATACCCTTAAAATTCAAGTATTCTAGACTTCTTCTATCAATTCTATATTTCCTTCTCCTGGTTATGCTCTGTGATTAATCTTTGGCCAAACAATGAACATATGGATGTGTTTCTAATATTCCATTCAAATTATAAGTTTATTTTTCCAGTACTTACATGGTTCTTTAAAATCTCTTAGAATTCTAATACACTATTTAAATAACTTGGACCTTCCTTGAAAAATAAAGGAAAATGCTGTTGAAACTTGTCTTCTTCTGAGTTATACTTTCTTACAGTATTTAGCTCTCAGTAATAATTTGATATAAGACAATGATTAGTATTCTGAAAAATGGGACACTCAGGAAAATTAGTAACAAATGCTCATTGCCTTATAAAGGTCAAAAACATTCAATGTCACATTTCTTTTGTATTTCTAGAGCACAGGAACTCAGTGTGATGGAGCAGTAAATTTCTGAAATTATGACAATATCAGTAACTGACATTAGTTTGTTAGTCAATAAAATAACCTAGGTTAACTTCAGCATTAAGAAACATTTTCCCTCCCATTTTGCATTTGGATATGATTTTAATTTCTGCTTTTTTTTCCTTTAGTTTGTCTTGCATATAATTTTCACAAATTTTTGTTTGTAGCAATTATAGCTATTTTTGTAGGTCTTGAACTTACTTTGGCTTTGATTTCCTAATATTTTTATCCCTTATTTATCCATTCTTACAATAAAAACCTAATAAAAATCAAAACATAAAAAAAACTGCAGCTTGTTACAAGTAGCACATTCTTATAATCCTGGTGACTAGGGAGCAAGAGACAGGAGGCTTGGAAGTTCAAGGCCAGCCTGAACAATTTAGTGAGCACCTGAGCAACTTTGTGAGACCCTGTCTCAAAATAAAAAAAAAAATAAAAAGGCTGGGAATGTAGCTCAGTGGGAAATTACGTCTGAGTTCAATCCCTAGCATCAATCAATCAATCTTTATAAATAAAGTCAGGTTTCGTGATTTATGTCTGCAATCCAGCAAATTTGAGAGGCTAAGGCAGAAGAATCTCACATACAATGCAAACTTTGGAAATTTAGCACAACCTTTTCTCAAAATGTCTTGTAATTGAATATCAGTGGTAGAGTGTTGCCTAACATGTAGGAGTCCCTGAACTCAAATCCCATTACCATCACCATGCAAACCCCCACGCAAAGAGAAAGAAAAAGTATCTGATAAAATAAATAAAGGAAAAAAACAGATGATGTAGCTAAATTCAAACTTATCAAAATATTACATATAAGTAGTTTTAGACTCAATGAATGATAGAGACAGATTGGACTGAAACCACTCTATACCCACATGTATAAAACTTGATTCAAATATGAAGAGACTGAAATGTTAAATTAGTAATATGGAAAATATAATATGCAAATACTAAACAAACCAAAGTGTATTGCTTCTGGAAATAGGATATGAAAAGGACTTGCTCTATTCATTCCACAGGGAGACCTGATATTGCAGTAACTCTAGGAATGATGCACCCCCAATAAGCTTGGTTGTAAATAAAAGAAACAAGCATTTAAAAAATGTGGCTATAGTAATATCAGAAAAATTAGAATTCAGAGAAAATAATTACCAGAAATAAAACAGTTCAGGGAAAAATATATAACAGTCTCAACAAAGCTTTGAAATGCATGAAGCAAAAACTGCTATACTCAAGGGAGAAATACAAAAAATCCACAAGTATACTTCAAAAAACAATCCAACTTTCTTTGAAATTAATAGAACTAGCAACAAATAATGAAATTATAGAATATGTGATGGACATAAGTTGATCTAAATTGACATATACACTTTCTTTCGAAAAACAAAAGCAAAAATAATATTTCAAAATTTTAATTTGTATGTGAGATTCTTCTGCCTTTGCCTAAAGATACAGTATTTCCTGGGCTATCAAAATTTTAAAAAATACAATTTTTTATGAATTTGAAAGAATTGAAAATGATCAAAGTGATCACAGAGTACTATACAGAAGTAAGCAATAGAGATATTTAGAAACTGTAGAACACTACATAAAACATGGATTAAAAGAAAATTAATGAAAAAAATTAGAAAATATCTTAAAGAAAACAATGTATTATAATTTGTGGGATATAGTACAGCATAGCTTAAAAAATGACAATATACTATACACTAAATGGCCTATATACAATATAAGTGTATTTCTCAGAGTTCTAGAACTGGAATAAGGATAACAGACTACAGCATGGTCAGGCTCTCTGGTCACGGATTTCTTCTAGGTTGCAGGTCACCAAGTTCTCCTCTTATCCTCAAGGGACAGAAAGACATTTTCTGACCTCTTCCCATTACCACATAATTCCCACTTGTGATGCTCCACTCCTTCCCTCCTAGAAACCTGACCTCCAAATACTATCCTGTTGGAGATTCAATTTCAACAAATGAGTTTCTATATACACAACTGCTGTATTTTGGATGAGGGTCCCCAAAGGCCCACATATAAGGTTTAGTATCCATTATGGCACTAACAGGAGGTGGCAATACTCTTAGTTGGTTGAGTGTACAAGGAAGTCCTTAGGTCACAAGAGGCAGGTCCTCAGTGGGATGCAAGTATCTTCCTCTTCCAGATTTTCTCTACTTCCTGGTTTATAATAGAGATGGTGTCTTTGCCACATGTTCCTGCCATAATGTGCTGGCATTTCCAGAGGCTCAAAGCCAAGTAATAGTGGATCCTCCAGATCCATGATCCAAAATAAACCTTTTCTCTTTATAAATTAATTGCCCAAGATATTTCAATATAGTCATGCAAAGTTGACTAAGATGCAAACATTCAGTCCAAAAAAGTAATTTTATGCCTCTAAGTGCATATTAGAAGAATCCTTCCAAATCATCTAATTTTTCATGTAAAGCAAAGATGCAAGAGAAATAACATTAAACACAAAGTAAACAGAAGGCAGTAAATAAAAGCTTAAATATTAAACAGAAGTCAAAAAATAGAAAACACAAATATTAATTCTTTTAAGTTTCATAAAAATTAATAAACCTCTAGTCAGAGTGATCAATTAACAAATATCCAGAAGAATACATGAAAAAGAATGGAATAGTAAATATTTCAGTAAATATGGAGTATATTTCCATACAATTTTTTCTCTTTTCTTCTCTTAATTTTAATTATAATATTGTTTTCATATTTATAAAATGAATAGACAAAATTTATGTGGTGATCGAAAAAGACAAGAATGAATATGGAGAAATAACGGAACAAAGTTATAGTTTTGTTGAAATTAAGTTAGTGTTCATGTAAAGTGCACCATATTTATTGAGAAGTGTATTGTAAATCACAGGGAAAATGAACTAAGAAGACAGAATAAGAAACAATTGTTTTGCATAAGACATTAGTAAAAAAAAAAGAGTAGCAACAAAGACAATAAGCATACACATATGAAAAAAGCAGTGAATTGACAGTTGTAAAGCTAATCATGTTAATAAAGACACAAAAGCCAATTATTTAATTATTTAGTCAAAATTTGAGGAATATGAATTTGAACTAAAATCTGAAATCTATATATGGCAGAAAATAGAGGTATTTTTAGATTCAAACATGCAAGTGAAATTTTACCTTCATGTTATAAATTTCTACATTCATCAGTATTATGTTAAATCTATTCAGTTTTCTCATATGTAAAGTCTTTCAAGGAGATGACATGTTTTGTGAAGTATCTGTCTAGGTTAAAGGGAATTATGAAAAACAAAAGCAAATAAAACAGTATTGTAACAATGGTCATAGCTATAGTAAAGGAAATAAATGCTAAATTTCAAGCATTCCATATTCCTGATAAAATTGTAAAAATACCAGATGTTGTAAAAAAACACTTGTATTTTGCAATAATATAACATCTAAACCACATATTAAAAGATAGCTGTCTTATCAGTATTCCACCTTCAAAAGATGTGTGGATTATTTTGAAGTGCATAACATGTACAACACTGTAAGGTCATTGGAGGAAGAAAAAAGAGATTATTTTTTAAATGTTCAAAGAAAATGTTGAAGCATGTAAAACTGAGTGTTCTACAAAATATGGTCCTTTGAAATGTTCTGTAATGAAACTCTTCAGTAGTTAGAGTCTGTTGGAAATAGACTATATATTTTTCAAGAGATTCACCATTTAATTTATCAACAGATAGTACCTCAGAAGGCAAAGAACTGTGACTGTCTTATGTATGAATCTCCTAACGATCACTATTATGCCACACCTATGATTTTCTCTATAATGTCTCTCAAAACATTGCTGTAAGCATATACATGTAGATGTTTTAAACTTAATGTTCACCCAAATATAATCTGTCAGGTTTTTTTACTCCAGAATATCTACTATAGATTGCATCTTTCTTTATATTTCTGTGATATTTATTAATATCTATACATCAGTATCTCTGCAGAGAGTAAGAGATGTGATTGAATTAATATGTAAATTATTTCATTTTAATTATGAAATAATCAGAAAATATTAGCCCAATACACATATAAAGAAAAAAATCAATAGTAGTCTGCATAAGAAAATCAAAACCATCGTGCCCACCACACATGCAGAATGTTTTGCATTTTCTCTTGGTGCATATTTATTGATACATTTGTATCAAGAATACAGAAAGGAATATTGCTGTGTCACTTGAAACACCTCTGAAAGTTGACATTGGTACCATTTCCTAAAGAAAATCAACATTCTACAGTACAATCCAGTTTCTTCATGCAATGCAGAATACAAAATTTAACAGTAGTTATGGCGTGATTTATAGAAATGTAAATCAATTTTTTAATAGTTTTTTTCATATATATATATTTACCATATCAAGTAGATAGCCAGGTTTTGTGTGCCATCTTATCTCAGGTAAGCTGTAGAAGAATTAAAAGAACAAAAACTACATAAAGTCTAAACATGTTTTTAAGAACAAATTACATTGGGTGTCCAAGAGGAAAAGGAAAAACGATGATCATGGCATGCCTTTGAGGAAAAGAAAGCATGAAGAAGACTTCAGAAGATACGACTCTTGGTAGATTTGGAAATTCAGTCCTAGGCACAGGGACTCTCATTTTTCACCAATGCTCTCACAGTCTTATGTTAAAGAACTGGGATGCTTAGAAAACTGAGGTACTGAGATTCTCACTGTTATAGGTTGGTAAGACCAAATTGTTTCTTTAACAGTATAATAAACAAAATGTGGACAGTCCTGCCTGTAATCTCAGCTACTCAAGAGGCCAAGTCAAGAGGATTGTAAGTTCAAAACCAAACTTGTCTTAAAATAATTTTTATTTAACAAGGACTGGGGTATAGGTCAGTGGCAGAATGCTTGCTAGCATGCATGAAGTCTTGTGTTTAATCCTTAATGCCACGTAATCCTTAATAAACACACACACACACACACACACACACACACACACACCACAAAGAATATATTTAAATTTTAGAGATGCAAACAAATTAAAAATATACTTAGTCAAAAAGTTGTTTAGTGTGTAGATTTAAGCCTTATCAAGTAAAAATAAAAGTAAAACATCAGCAACTTTGAGGTACAAAAATTTTGCTTTCAAACTTCTGCTGTTTTATTATACATACAGATCCTAGATGCTTCAAGGGGAGCCACGCACTAACAAAACAAATGAAGTATAAAAATAAAAATGTCTGATGATATCTGAAAGCCATTAAGAGTAATCTGAGCACAAATTTTGTAGCTAAGATCAGAGACTGGTGCTACCACTCATTGCAATTGTATATGGAATGCCGCAGCAAAGTAAATTGAAGAAGTCTGGGGGGAAAAACACAGTTAAGGGAATTATATAGCATGAAAGCTTGCATATGTATGGGATGTGATTGAGAAAAGAACCAGATAATCTCTCATTTTTAAAAAGAAAATAGTCTAACTAGGATTTGAGTCTATGGAAGACTGATATGTCATTGTTCGGTTAATTTTGAGTATTTCACCTTTCACTTTTGCATTCAATAATACTTTATGAAAAAAATTTAGAACTCAAAATAAATTTATTTATTTAACTAAGAGAATGTACAGATATTATGACTTCTATTAGAAGAAATTAAATCAACCTGAAATAAACAAATCATGGGAATCATGTTTAGGAACGAAATGCATTGATGTGTCCCTTTTTATACTGAAATGCCTTGTGCTCAAGATATTTACAGAAGGTTTCTCTCTCAGGAAATATTGGAACCATGTTATACAGGAAAAAACAAAAAGTTTCTTCTACTGATAATTTTTTAATAGAATTCCACTAATTCATGAAGTATCATTGTCACCCCAACTGCAACACATCCTCCCTGCTGACTGACAGAATGGGCTTTCCAAGTCACAAATCTAACTGTGCCACTTATTTTATTATATTTCTTGGGTTGCTTTTACCTTGAAAATGAAAACCAAATAAATTTAGACTTTCTATATAAGGTCCTAAATAACCGGGGCACTACCCTCATTTCTAACACTTAATGCCTTTTGCTCCAGCCAAGTTACTAACTCTTTTTCCTAGACTGTACATTGTTCTCTTAACTCATACTTTTGTTTTCATTATTTCCTCTCCTAGAAATGCTTAGCTGCTTGCTTCACTATCATCTGTTTTCTCTGAGTTCTAATTCTGCTTCCAATGAGACACTTTCTGCCATCTAAAGCATCTTCCTTCTCCTCTCCTTCCCATCTCTGTTTTGTCCACGTGTCTGAGGACACGGAGCACAGGATGCTTTGCTAGGCTCCTTTGTGTAATGCTAATTGAGTTCAAATAATAATTTCCTTTTTTTAGGAGACAGACAAGTGGATGCACAATCATTTGGCTTCCTGTTACTAAAGTCAATCCTGCTTTTAAAAGATTGCTTTTTTTTGACTTTCTCCCCTTCATATCTGAAACACTATGATCCATTCCCCAACCACTGGTTACCTCTTTGATAGTCATATTCTTTTACCATGTGGTTTCTAATGAGAAGCCTTCTTTGGAACAAGGCTCTTCCTGCTACGTCTTTACACATGAGAGTTTCCTGATGTCCAAGAAACCATGTTTTTCTTATTCTGAATTCTATTCAGACATTTACTAACTCTTGGTGCCTAAATTACTATCTAATAGAAACTACTTTCCATGTGTAGCTCCTTCCTGATTCATTCTCCAAAGATATATATATATATATATATATATATATATATATATATATATATATATATATATATATTAGATGCAAATACTTACAGGCATTTTGTACTCAGCATGAAAAACAGAATTCATCATCCTTTCTTCTCTCCTTCAATGTTTCCTTTGTCAGTAAATTTCACAACAATCTACTAGTTGTTCAAACTAAAAAGCTGGGAATCATGCTTGATTCCTCTTTTTCATATGCCCTCCACACAATAACCTTGTTGTGGCCCCATCATTTGTCTCTCCTGGACTTGCACATTGCCCTATGAGTTGTTTTCCTGCTTCCACTGTTGATCCAGATGATCTCTTTGAAGATACTGCAGTCTACAGATAATGTCCCCTTGCTTGAAACAATTCAGTGGCTTAATACAGACCCTAGAATGAATCCCAATTTACACAACATGGTTTTGAAGGCCTTCAAAGGCTTGCCATCTCTCCAGGCTTACCTTCACTCCAAGTCTCAGTTTTCACTTTTGTCAGTTCCAACAACTAGCTGTTCACCTTCATCACTCAGGGGCTAGCGACTCATTGCTCCAGCATGGAAACTCCTTTTCTCCAAACACCATCCTCCTATAGTCTCATTAATTTCAATTTACCCTTTCTGTCATGGTTGATATGCAATGTTTATATCCTTTTAAAAAATACCTTTGGTTCAGTTTCCATGTTCCCATCATTCACAGTTATCCAGTATTCCTTGATTGCCTTTTATATATTAATTACTGAGGATGAAGATGATGGACTGTTCTTAGTTACTGCTTTCAAGGGCCTCCAATCTAGTATGGAAAGAGAGGCATTTATTTGTCTACATCACCAGATATAAACTCCCTGTGGACAGTTGCCAGAGTCATCAAGGATTGAGTGGCAGAGCATCAAGAGATGGTAGCAGGAAATAGCATGAGAGAAATGCTGGAGTACATCCATGCAAGTTAGGAAAGGCTTTGAGCTGGCAAGAAACCTGATCCATATCTACCTTGGTAGCTCCTGTCACTGCCCAGTATTCACACAAAAGGAAACTTCATACATCTTTTTTTTTAATAGTTATTATTTTTTTAGTTTTTGGTGTACACAACATTTTTGTTTGTATGTGGTGCTGAGGATCGAACCCGGGCCGCACACATGCCAGGCGAGTGCACTACTGCTTGAGCCACATACCCAGCCCAAGGAACTTCATACATCTTGAGGCATTTGTAATTTATGTGTTTCCTTATGCATAGCTATAGATGAATTAGCACTGATGACCCATATTCTGCTAGCTAGCTTATTGAAACAGGACCAAATTCCTTCCCAAGTTATGCCTGAGAACTTCTGCAGTAGTGTGAGCCCTTCTGTATACTTTCCCTTCAGCAAGCACCTGAGTTCTTCACCAGTGCTATGCTTCCTTTGCCAAAGTTTCCTAGAGCCTCCTTAGGATGTAGGTGATATTACTGAGGGGCATCATATTACGAAGTCTCAGCCAAAGTCTTGATCTCAGTTAAGACTTAAGGATTATACATGAATAAACTACTTGTTAAGCTATCCAGTATCATCTGAGACATAGAGTGTCTTGTTTGTTGTTTCTCAAGAATCTCAGGAAACAGGGTGGATATTTGGGATCATGGGGCTGCTGGATAGAAAGCACATTGTGCTTCTTCTCTGGAATAATATGATAACTGTTTACCACATGAAAAATGGCTGTTCCAGTTGATATAGGACTTCTTGGTAATGGAGGGAAAATCTTGAAGCTCAGTCAAGACGCTCTAAACTCCTAACTCAGACCCATTGCAAGAAATAGCACATTGTGCATTGCATATTCTAAGATATGGGATAAGCAACCCAAGACAAACCCACTGCTGTTGAGCCCCTCAGAAGTCAGAAGCCCTCAGAAGTCAGTCACAGCCTTCTCAGGGGTGTCAGTGTGTTGCTTGTTTTGGAGATACCTCTCTGAAGAATCTTTTTTAAAATAGTCTATGTTTTCTCCATCACAGACCAAAGTATATGTGAGGTAAATATCTGTGGATCACAGGCTTACTTAGGCAGAGGTAGCCTTCATTTTTTTCAGAGCCCTGCAGGTCCTCTGTGACAGTATGCTGAGTTCCTCTGTAGTTAAACAATCTGTATTTAGAAAGAGAGAGATCAGGAGAGTGAGGGATATGGACAGTTCTTTGATCATTTAGTTACTTGCTTATTTCTCACCTGAGAGATGCATGGAAATATTTAAAGGCAGGAAAGAGAGAGACTGTAAATAGGCCTGCCCTTAACATTTGCTTGGTCTAGGGCAAGATTATAAATAGGGGCCTTGATACGTGAATGCCTCAATATTTAAATGTACAAATCAAGCTAATAAACTATAAACTAAAATGTGGTCTACTCTTCTAGCTTGGCAAGCAAACCTTCATAGGTCAAAAAGCTAGAGTTTGATTAGAAATGCTCAAATTCATTGGAGTTCTATTCTGGATATTATAGTGTAGTCATATATTTTTGACCCAGTCCCTCTCTCATTCATTCCTTGCTTCTCAGGGAATGACAAGGGGACTTGTGTTCACACACATGGAAATCCAACCCACATGTTCAAGCTTCATCCATCTTCTCCTCCAGCCTCACAAACAGCCTCCTGCTGACCACCTCTCATGTCTTTGTGCAGGCACCTCAAACCCAGAACAAGGGTTTTAGAATCCCTGAAGGGGATACAGAACTATTTGGGCAGGAGATTATGAGGTTCTCAGTACCTAGAGCACATTCTCAAAGCGGGACCCTGGGCCCATGTGACACTCTTCCCTGTCTCCAAACTCCTTGCTCAGTGCAGAAGGGCACAACAAGAAGGGAGCCCTCTTGCCCAAGCCAGAGTGTATATGGCCTATAGCCTGTGCTGGAGAGAAGGCCCTGATAAGGAGCTTGAGTGAGGGTCAAGGAATTCCATCTTTCCGTTAAGCTGAGCTGGGAGAGGGAAATGCAGACCCAGAAAGAGATGCATTTTTAATTGAGAGAGCAGGGAGTTGATGCGGTCTCTAACTTGTAGTCCTGACTTTTGCAGGGACAGGGAAGGGGAGTATGCATCATCCCTTGCTAGGTGGAGGGAAGGTGGCAGAAACTTGGGAGGAGTCAGAGGCAAGATTTGGAAAAACCACCCTCTAATACTATCATGAAAGTAGGCTGAGAAGAGACCTATGAAAACTTCCTGACAGTGCCAAGTGTATATTCACATGGGCATGTTGGGCACAGCTCAAATCCAGAGTGACCTTTACAGCAACTGCAATGCAAATGGCAACTTCTGGTGTCAAGCACTGTGCCTCTTGCACAGACATACCTGGCACACCCAGGCTCATGCAATCTTTTCTCTGAATTTTGATCTCAACAGGTTATATTGTTTTGCAAACTCTGAATGAGGGAAAATAATTTTATGGGCCCCTGTGCTTAATGGAAATACTTCCTAAATCCATGTGTGTAAAGTAAACACCAATTTAGCACTACATATATAGTCCAAAAATGCTGATAAACGATGTCCCAAATAGTGTGATACTTACTTTTCATTTTGAGGGACAGGATCATGCTCACAAGGTGGCATTTTCCCCACCCTTGGAACCCACCCCTGTGAATCCCACACATATGATGTTGAGTTTTGTCTGTGTTTTCTTTCCGTATATGAAAAGCATTATTTGAGTTGCAAATATATTCATTATTATTGTATTCCAAGGATTTTCCATAATTATTTTTATATAATATTTTACTTTGTCTTTTATTTATATAAATATTATCAACAATTTCAAATGTAATATTTGTTTTATAATTTTGTTTTTAGGCTTTTTGTGACATTATATCTACAGAGAATCTTTTGAAATAATTAACATATTTTTAGTTTTAATCTTGTTAGTCATATTGTGTTTTGATTAGTTTTTTTTTTCAAAATATTTTATTGATATTTAAATTACTGGTGAGGAAGAACTTACTTCTATAATTTTCAAGATTTGTTGATTTCTTATAATTTTTTTCTACTATTAAAATCTGTGATTTATTGACTGTGGTGTGGGTGACTCAGAACCTTTAGATGGAGACCTGAATCCAAGACACAAGCATGCACAGAAGGAGGCACCAAATGACATTCAGGATCATGATGGGGATGTGTTAAAGGGCAGTACACAACAAATGGTCAGATGATTGGTGGGACAGGAAGGTTAGGGCTGTGGACAGAGAATCAGCAGATCATTACTGTACTCATAAAACCCCAGATATTCATCTACAAGTGTCAGATTTATAATTGTGTGCAGAAGCCCACAGGTATGATGGGGCTCAGTCCACCAATAAAATAGCCATATTAACAGGAGAACAGTAAAGGAACCCAAGAGTTTAAGGAAAGGCAGAACTTTTAGGAAGAGCTTGCTTCATCAGACTTGGTGTTAATTGTCGAATAAAGACAAAGATGACAGGAGCACCCAGACACATAAATCAATGTTACTTGTGTGTTAAGAATAAAGTGCTTGAGCCTGGTGTCATGACACATGGAGGTTGTGGCAGAGGATTACAAGTTCAATACCAGCCTCCGCCACACAGATTTTGAAGATAAAGCTGGGGTCAGGTGGAGTACTGCTGTCTGATGGAGAAGCAGATCTAAAGAGTTATGCCAGCAATCTTTATTTATATATGTCTCATTATCAGGCTAATGACTATGCAAGCATTATTCCTTGTATTTGGAAAGTTTCCAAACTAAAAACCTCTATACAGATTTCCCACAGTTGCAATGTGAATGTTAGGAGTTTTGCTTAGCAAACCTGAAGGTCCAATGTATAAAGTTACTGTTAAGCAAGCAGGCTCAGGATTAGCAGAACTGGTGAAACACTGTGGTTATTTGCATGAGAATTCCTCTATCTCAGGGAGGTATGTGCCTGAGATCAAAGTCAAGACTGATAAGCACAGAGCCTCCACAGGCAGGGCTTTAGCATAGCAGCTAAGCATCCTATGCCTTTGCACAGAAACATTCCCAGGCACCAGGCAAGCCCCAGCCATGAGGTCATCAGAGACCCCAATCTCAGTCACTTCTTTCAATTTTTTTGTCACCAGTCTCCACAGAGGTGAAGTTCTGTCCTCATGGGGAAATAAACAGGCTATGGGGCTCCAGATTCCCAGCCCCCTTTCTGTCTGATTCAAGGCTTCATCTTTCATACACTGAATGATTATAGACACAGGTGGCATAGTGACAGAAGAATCAAGAGCAGAGGCTGATGTAGGATACAGGGAGGGAGTGGGGGTCCTGCAGGCAGATTATTGAAGAGAGACAGAAAGAGTGGGCTCTGGGGGCTGAGACCCACAGGGACAGTGTCAGTGGACAGCTCTGCAGAGGACAGCCTCTTCCCTCAACACAGCACAAGATCCTCCTTGAGAGGATGGGAGAGGGCAGTGGCTCTAAAAGCAACAGGGCAGCTGCCATCACTGCTCCACAGGTGCTGGTGGGTTTTCCTGGGCTCACCACCATCCATGTGCTGTGCCATACCCCTCTGGAATGTTGAGGGATTCAATCACAACAGCTCTCAAGCAGGCATTCTTAAAGAGGGGGACATTGAGATGGAGTGAGGCTGATGACTTTCTTAAGCCACACAGCTATTCAAGAGAC
Organism: Marmota flaviventris; assembly: GCF_047511675.1. Lineage (NCBI taxonomy): Eukaryota > Metazoa > Chordata > Mammalia > Rodentia > Sciuridae > Marmota > Marmota flaviventris. Next base: position 1,474,171 of record NW_027288344.1, read on the forward strand.
AGCACAGGGGCTTGATCCAGGAGTCCTGGCTCCAGATACACAATGCAGCCATTCCTGCCTGAGGACAAGGGACCTTTTTTTGTTGAGTTGGGTCAGCTGTTAAAATCCTCTCTACACTGAGAGTGGGAGGGTTGAGTGATGGAATGACAGATGCTAGCTCCTGCCAGAGCAGATAGCAAGAATTTGCCCCATGTGGGTAAAATAGTCTGTCTTAAAGTTTCTGCCCCTCTAACACACCCTGTGTGTATATCATAGCCCATCCACTGCATGGGGATCAAGCTTCCAACCCTCTTCATATGAAGCTTAAGTCCTGGGTGTCTTGGGTTTTCATTGTCCTGGACTTCAGTTCATAGAGTAGAAAACAAGTCCTGTCCTGGAACTGAGGCTAGAGAGCCAACTCAGGAGGAGGCCAGTCTGGGAAAGTGAGGGCCCCAAGCTTTATTTCTCCCTAACCCAAGGAACAGACCAGAGAGTCTTTCTGTGGAAGCTTCACCCTGTTTTTGAGGAGTAGGATAGAGGCAAACTTGTGGTTGTGGACAAAGTGACCCAGAGTTACTTGGGCTTAGAGGGGGCCTTATTGATAGCTGGAGGGAGATTTGCAATCCCATTAGGTGGTTTAGGGGAACCTTACTTTTCTGTATTTTATTGAAATTGTGCAATAGAATTGAAGTGAACACTCAGGTGCCACATTAGGATGCAAGCACTCCTAGAAAGCTTCTGTCCCCTTGATCAACAAACAAAAGCCTCCCACATCATCACTTGCTGTCTCAGGCAGTGGCTTTCTGTGTTCATCTGTTTTCACACTGCCCAGTGCTGCTCACTAACATCATGTCTGAGTTCTACCTGATTCAGACTCCGTGTATATTCTTCCATGTCTGATTTTGTGGATGTGGCTTCATCCTGTCTGTCATGGTGAATAGTGTACCTTTGGGTTGGCATGTCAAGGTGCTTATCTGTCTGCTGCAACAGGCTGCTTGGGTCATCTCCAGGCCCAGGGACTCTTCCCCCATGCTGTGGTACTGTGGTGGAGACCATGAACATTGCATTTCTGCTGAGGATACACCAAGAGTGCATTGCTGGGACCCAGACTCTCCATAACATCAAGTCCATTAGACAAACTGCTTTTCAGAGAGGTGGCAGTTTACACAGGCTCCATGGACATGGTGGGTCTCATCACTTCATGTTCTCTCCATTGCTTGTCAGGAGCTTCTGTGCTCACTCTTGCACTTAGTCACAGGCTTCCCTATATCTATAGAGGCCAGAACCTGGGATAAGCCTCTCCAGGCAGCAGTGGGGTAGTGTGTCCTGTGTCTACTCAGCAGGCCAATCCTCAGAATGGCTTAGAAAAGGAGTCCTTGGACTCCCATCTTGGCTGCCCCCCTTGATAACTGTATAATCATGGATGAATTAATTAATCTTCCTGTGCCTCCATGTCCTTGGGGGTGGAGCATGGGTTAGAACATGTGCCTCCCTGTGCTTCCATGTCCTTGGGGGGTGGAGCATGGATGAGAACTTGTGTCTCCCTGGGCCATCTTGATGATTAATGAGTGAACTCTGCAGAGCAGTTGGAAAAAGGCAGGTATGCTGTAGGGGTTCCACATCTGTGAGCCAAAACTGGAGCCTTCCCAGGGCACAGTGATGACTATATTCTACAGATGGCTTAAGAGACAGGAGTGGGGCTGATTTCTCATCACTGGTATCTGGGTGTGTGACCTCTCAGGGATGGACAGACATGAGCCTTTCCAAGCTGAGTCCAGATAAAGGGGTTGGCTGTTTCCAAAGACCTGTGTTCATCTGCTGTTCATCACAGGGACCAAAATTCCCCACAATAACCATTTACAGAAGGATAAGTTTATTTTGACTCATGGGTTCACAGGTCTTAGTCCATAGTTCGCCCAACTCTATTGCTCTGGACCTAAGGGTGAGGCAGATCGTCATGCATCATGCAGCAGGGTATAGGATAAGACAGCTGTTCAGCTCATGGCACCTGGGAAGCAGAGAGAGATGGAGGAGCTTGGGGGGACAAATATAATCCCCAAAAACATGTCCCCAGTCACCTGCCTTCTTCAGCCATGCCCAACATGCCTATGGTTACCACCCAGTACAGTAGTCTTCAAATCCATCAAATGGATTAATCCACTGATTAGGGTCATGGTTCTTGTATTGTAATCATTTCAGCTCTGAACACTGCTACCTTGCCTAATATGAGCTTCTGGGGAGACACATCACATCCAAACCATAACAAGGCTGGTTATGTTGTAGGAAAATAGTTTCTCTTTCAAGAGCAAGAGTGCTTCCTCTCCATAAGATGTTCGGGGGGAAGAAGCATGGTGGACAGTAACCGGCTGGGAAAAGAGCACATGGGCTTCTGGTCCATGCTCACCTGGCCTTCTGACTAGTGGATGGCCATGGTGGCCAGTGGTCCTTACCTTTTGCAGAAAATGCAGATGAAATGGCTTCAGGATTTCAGGCAGCTTAGGATGTGATTGTACTCAAGATGAGTGGAGGGTTCCAGGACCCAGCAATGAGGAAGGCCTTAGCCCCTCCAGCACTGGTTCTTTTCAAATTCATTTTAAATCTGATCACATCAGGAGTAAGTTCCAGAGTAGCAATTAACATCTGTAAATCTTCCATTGGGAAAAAAGAGAAAGCTGGCCCTGCCGAGAGCCACCCTAGCCCCTGTCTGCATGGAATGTACCATCAGTGTTTGTCTTCCTTGGCTAGGACACGCTTCTTCCTGGCCAACATCTGAAGGCTGTGTCTGGGTATCATCCACGGGGCAGGAGACTGTGCAGCTACTCTTAGATGAAATCCAGTAGAGTCACATCAGCCATGAAAACCCATCAGAAGCCTGACAAGCGAAGGCCTGCATACCTAACCCTGTGCATCCATCATTTATGCACCTACACCAGACAAAGTGATGCTCATCATATGACAAAGGACACACATGCAAACTCAAATACAGTATCTTTTTAAGTCCTTTCTTTCTTACAATTTAACACACACATCATTAAATCTGCCCTTGTAAAGCAATCCTCTCTCTCTCACCTCAGGATATACATCCTGTGCACAGCCTCAGAGGTCTTAGTAAAAGCACAGAGCTGTGCAGCCATCTCCACCATCTAGTTTCAGAGCATCTCCATCCCCAGAGCATGCCATACACCTATTAGCATCTCTCTCAAGTCCTTCATTCTCCAAACACCATACTGCTCTGTCTGCATGGATGTGCTTACAGTGGACATTTCATCCAGGTGGGATTGAAGAAAAATGCTGCTTGTGTGTCTTAGAATATTTTTTAGAATATTTCTAAGGTTTATCTATGCCAAAGTATGGATGACTTCATTCATTTTTTATGTATAATATTGCACTGGATGGAGAGAGCACATTTTGTTCATTCATTAAGCATGTGATGGTATACTTGAAGGAGACAGAGGCAAAGAGATACAGCAGCAGAGAAATAGCAATGATACTCAGAGAGAGAGAGAGAGAGAGAGAGAGAGTTTCCATACAACCCTGTCACTCTGGACTCCTTCCTTTCTAACCACTTTCCAGAATCTTTTCTTATATCCTGTACATTTGTCCAAACTGAGCCCATGTCTGGGTGTCTGGAAAGGATCACCCACAGGTCTTTTTCCAATCCCACCAGGCCTATAGTCATGGGATGGGGAGCAGATACTGATAACCCAAAGGTAGCAAGGAGGGGTAGAGTCCCATTCAGGGAAAAGAGTCACCTCCATCACCCATGTTGCTCTTGCATCTTGGGCCATATGCCACTGAAATGAAACTCAAAGATTTTGTACCAGAAACCATCAGGAGAGTTTAATAGCAAGGATATTGGTATGACTTGTAATATAAGTTGTTTACTGAATATGTGTTAATTATGCTTGTTTTAAAACAAATGTTGCTCTTCAAAAAATGAGTCTAAAGTGGGGTGGGGATACAATCACTTTCCCCCTTATCTACATTTTCTGTAGTTTCAGTTATGCACAGTCAATTTCTGTCAGGATGAATTAAATAGAAAATTTCAGAAATAAATTATTCATAATTTTTAGTTGCATGCAGCTCTGAGCAGTGTGATGATATGTCCTGAAGTTTCATTCCATTCTGCCTGGGATATGAATCACCCCTTGTCCAGTGTATCCATGTTGTATGCACCACCCACCATTAGTTGCTTAGTAACCATCTTTGTGATCAGATTCACTCTCAGAATATTATAGTGTTTGTGTTTAAATAGCCCTATTTTTCTTAATAAGGTCCCCAAAGATGCAAGAGTAGTAATCTTGATAATTTTATTATTATGTGCTATTATACTTGGTCTATTTTATTGTTAGTTATTGGTGTTAATCTCTTATAATGCCTTCAGAATATAGAGCCCTCCCATTTCTGGTGACTGTGAATACTGTGAGCCTGAGAAAAGGACCCTCAGTCCCCATTTTCCTTCAGCCCCCAACCTCCAGTATTTCTCACGCTGACCTGGTTGGGTTTGGCTGTATGTGCATTTGGTGTGTATGTGTATGCAGAGTTTTTCCTCCCTGGTGGAGAGGGTTAGGTGGTGCCACTTGGAACTGAGTCTTTGACACTGATAAAGATCCTGCCTGCTATTGGTGCAGATCTTAGCTTGAGTAGAAAAATATTTTTTTTTTTTTTTCTCCATGGGCATTTTAGGCCTAGCCTTGGAAAACAGCTTGTAATGTTGTAATTCCAACTCCTGGAAAAATTTCCTGCCTTGACTGTTATTATATTTATGCCCTTCCTTTCCCTGCTCAGAATGTCTGTGAGCTGTTCTGGAGTATCATGTATCTTGCATTACAGATACTGCCCAATGTTTGGACAAGCATCCTGAGAAGTGTCCCAAAGAATTTACTCAATGTTTCCTAATTTTTTTGAGCAGGCAGAATAAAACCCATAGAAAAATCCATTGATTTATAGCATCTATATTCCCTGTCACTTTCTCATTTTTTTTCTTTTTTTTCTCCTTGTATTTAGAAATTGGAGTATTTGAAATTTCTTGCCATAATGAATAGATTGTGTGTACTTAGTTGTGTATGGTTTCTGTAATTTGCTTGTTAAATGCACTGAATATTGTTATCCTTGAACTTTCTTTTTGAGACAACTATACTTTTATTGTAATCCCAAGGATAATTCTTTGGGTCTCCTTTCATTGCATCTTCTACGTGTTAAATTTTAACTTGCCCTTGGCACAGTCTAGTTGTAAGTATGTGAGTTTGGGCATTGTACTGAAAATAAATTGGAAGTTAAATTTTGGTCCATAAAAATGCAGAAAAAATTGCTTTGTGTTGCTTATTTCACATCAGAGAAGAAAGTTTGTACAGAAAACAGGAAAAAAAAAAAAAAAAAAAAAAAAAAAAAAAAAAAAAACAGTGTGCAGATACTGCCCAATTTATTTGGTAGAACAGTAGGTTTACATTTACTGTCAGTATTTTACTTCCTGACATCTGTAAACACCTGGTTGCAAGTTAAAACATGATTAGGTATAACACTACAGTCCTCGAATCATGGTAAACCTTAATGGCCCCTTTTGGAAGGTCTGTCTACATCCTGGTGTTTGCTTAATGTGTACTGTAGTTACATAATAATATGTACTCAAATCCTAAAGCCCTATTTGTCATTATTTTCTGAATACTTTAATTAGCATTCCATTTGTTTTATATTTGCAAGGACTAATATTTATTTATTTATTTTTATTTTATTATTATTTTTTTTTTGTGTGTGTGTATGTGTGTGATTTAAGAGATTCCTCAAACCAAGAATTCAGACACAGAGCAGTTAGTTGCAAACTTGGCTTTTCTTAACAGTGACAGTTGTGTTCTTTTCTAAGAGCTGTGAAATTTGTTTTCTTTTGGACTTTACTTCTGGCTTGGCCCTATTGTTTCTAATATGAGAAAGAAGAAAGAGTAGAAATGGTACTTGAATTTGATATTAAGCTGTGATATTATTTGGATTTTTAAAGACTAGATAGATATTTTGCTCAGATTCTTGTGGAAACAGAAATGAAACCTCTGGGAACTTGAAAAAAACCTTCAAGGCTCCCCCAGCACGGATGTGGCACCTTCACGGGTCTGAAGAAGTCAGGCTCACTAAAGTGTCTGCAGACAGCCGTAGCTAATGTGACTTTTAATGGGCACATTTCTTTCCAATGCCTATGGACATGCATAATCTGAGGAAGGGGAGGCAATGAGAGCTTCAGAGCTGCTATTGCCAAGTCTTATGATAATCCTGCCATAGATGATGATGATGACATGAAGACATGTAAGTTTATAATGGCTAAAGAATAACAGTAACAACTGGCTCTCCAGAGCTCTGGATCTTAAAGTGTGCTTCAGGTAACTCTTGGAGCTTCCTAACATTCTTCAAGGTTAGCTCTGACATCTGAAATATTTTCATAATAAAAATTTATCATTTGCCCTTTCATTCTTTCACAAGTATAGAGTGGGGTTTTCTAGGATGCATGTCATTTGATATTGCATTAGACTGAATGTAGTGTCAGATAATAGAATTTCTGTTCAGTTGGAGTTAAAATAATATTATTGAAGATAAAATATAGAACTGCAATTGTTCTTAGACTCCTTTTAGATAATATAGTTATTTTGTGAAATTTGTTGTTTTTTATATTTTTATTTACAGTTTTTAAGGATTGAACCAGAGGCACTTTATCATTAAGTTACATTCCCTGTTTTTTTATTTTTAATGTATTAATGTTGAGGAGGATCTCACTAAGTTGCCAAGGCTGGCCTAAACCTTTATGATCCTCCTGCCTCAGCTTCCCAAGAAGCTGGGATTACAGGTTTGCCCCACTGTGCCCAACTTTAAAAAAATTTGTATTCTAAAGCTGTCTCAGTTTTAAATCAATACACATTGATAGGTATAATTCACATCCATAAAAAAAAGTATTTGGCATTCTAAATCATTTTTAAGGGTGTGAAGTTATCCTGAGACCAAAATGTTTAACAATCACTGCTGTATAATATCTATAAGGTGATAGTATCAGTGAATATGTATAATAATTTATGATATTGGAAGCACATTTTTGTTACTCTTGCTTCACTTGAACTACATTAGCAAAATTTATTTGTGTATGTATTTCCAAATTACAAGATAGTTTTTAAGCCAAGTTGATTTAAATGGTTTTATATTGAGAAAAAAAATGCTCATATTTTTTTACAAAAAATGTTCTATGCAAGTTATCCTTATCATTTAACATCTATTTTACAAAAATAACCATGAGAGAACCTTTGCAGACAGGGAAATGTTCTCCATTTGGACCGTCCCGCATGGCTGCCACCTGCCCTATGTGGCTGTTGAGCATTTGAAATGTGACTAATGTGACTACTTTTGTTAGAGATAAGCTCTTGCTGTGGTACCCAGGCTGGCCTTGAACTCCTGAAATCAAGCCATCCTCCACCTCCCAAGTAGCTGGGACTATAGGCATGGGCTTTGCCTCACCTGGTTTACTATTTTTAATTTGATTTAACTTTGATTTTCACTTAAGTAGCCACAGGAAGCTAATGGTTACTGTCATGGATAGCGCAGGCCCAATATCACCCTCACCTGGGAACTGGTTAGAAATGCAATTCCAAGGCCTCTGGATCTGCTGAGCCAGAATCTCTTTGGGTGGAGCCCAGGAATCTGAGATTACACAGTCTCTCCAGGTGATTTTTATTCAGCTTTGCTCAGGCAAGCTCGGCAGTGGGTATGATGCTACAGTGCGATTCGGTTGGGCTGGGTGCTGCTAGGAGCAGGGGAATGGAATTCCAGATGTACAGTCTGCTCCTGAGAAAAAGGGATGGTAGGGCTGGGTCTAAGGAGTAAAGAGGTGATGTGGATGGGCTTGGGGGCTGGGCATTGGTGGTGATGGTCCACAGATTCCTAGGCCCCCTGGAGGGAAGGGCTTGGCACACTGGATGAACTCAGCGTGTTGGAGTAGAGAGAAGGGAGTTTGTGAAGAATCTGGTCCTGCCCCCACCCCCATTTGTTTCCTGGGAAATCCTCTCCAGGCCTCTGCCTCTCCTTCATTGCGTTCCTAATCTCGGAGTCCTCTTCCAGAACCCTCATGTGGAAACCCAGGACAGGCCAAGAGGAGAGGCTTCCGCCAGTGCAGATTTAAAATTCGAGGTAACTGGATGCCTTTTGGGGAAAGGCTTCCTAGTAATTTTAGCGGCATCTTTTCTGTTGTCTAGACCTAAGATCAGCATTTTAGGGAAAAGTGTCGAGGCACAGCTTCCCCTGCCTGCTCGCCTCCCTCTGTCCTCCCCTGGGCACTGCGAGGACTCTGGGCAGAACAGCAGGTGGCCAGAGCCTCCGCTGAGCCCCAGCGATTCATTTGGCAGCTAAAAGTTTTGCCCCTAGAAGACGCCAGACTTATTTTGAGATGGCAAATGTGGCAGATGCTTCCCGGCTGGCAAGACACTAGCTGTCTGATCTCAGCCTCGAGGGCGGTATTTTGAAGGAATATTGGCAGCTTCTTATCTAAAATATACACGTGCCTTGCTTCACCCTCTCAGAAGCTTTGGCGGCGCTCTGTGTCCCTAGGTCTTGGGGTGGCACCTGGGGCATCGGAACTGCTCCGTGTCGTCCAATTGATCTTGTCAATATTACTTTTTTCTGTTCTTCCAGGTCCAGGACACTACCTAGATCTGTCCTCTAGACAAATATATTTGTAATAAACTCTTCGAAATCTTTTGGCAAGAATATCCAGGGAGAGCACTGTTTCGCTCACAGGAACAAATAGCTAATGGCAGAATTCGAGCCACCAGGACCAGACACTGATCTATAGAGAAAGATACTTTCCAAAAACCTCTCATGTCATCCTGACTCGGTGCCAAAAAATCATCCCCAGGTCCTACCCTGAAATCCTGAACCAAGGTCGCAAACTTATGGTAACCAGAGGAGTGCACCTGGCTCCAGATTTTTGTTGGTTGGTTGCTCAGGTTTAAAATTTGCTTGGGGTCTGGGGCTGTGGCTCCGCGGTAGAGCACTCACCTAGCACGTGAGAGGCCCTGGGATCGATCCTCAGCACCACATAAAAATAAATAAATAAATAAATGAATAAGATAAAGGTATTGTGTCCAACTACAACTAAAAAATAAATATTTAAAATATTTGCTTGGAATTAGAACGTAATTCTTTTTTTATATTTATTTTTTAGTTTTAGGTGGACACAATATCTTTATTTAATATTTATGTGGTGCTGAGGATCCAACCCAGTGCCTCACACATACTAGGTGAGCCCTCTACCACTCAGCCACAACCCAGCCCTAGAACATAATTTTTACAATTCAGGAAAGTTTGCACAAAAACTCAGGTTTCTAACTGTCCTTCAAAGTCACCAGGAGATCTGGCAGCCCCAGACTGAGTTCTCACACAGCAAGGATCACTGGCACTGTCCTGCCAGTTTCCACGACTCCCGAGTGCAGCCAAGCCCTCTTTGCCCCTTTTGTGTCTGGCCCTGGAGGCCTTGAGTGTTGCTAAAACACTAAGGGTTAGATGAGCTGGGGCAGCACGCAGGATTCAGCATGGAACTTCTGGTCCAGCCCTGCTTCCTGCTTGCTGTGTGATTTTGCTCCAGTCACGCCACCTCTCTGTGCTTCAGTTTCCCTATCTGTCTGGAGGCCAGTAGACTAGATCAGTGGTTTTCCACTTTAAGCCAGGGCAAGGCTGAGAGGTAGGCTGCCTTGTCTCCCTTCTCTCCGTTTTGAATTAGGCCTGGGCATCAGATTTTGCTTAGGTGATTCCCTGCTTATCCAGGGTTGGAAAACTCCCGGGTAACTACTTGTGTTATCTCCATAGCCGGGGGCGTGAGGTGTATTAGAACAGGAAAGGGACAATACCTTTTAATTTTTATTTCTTTTGTGGTAGTGGGGATTGAATCCAGGGTGCTTTACTGCTGAATTATATTCCCAGCCTCCACCTCCTTTATTTTTGAGACAAGGTCTTCTAAGTTGCTGAGGCTGGCCTCAAAATGGTGATCTTCCTGCCTCAGCCTCCTGAGCTGCTGGGATTACAGGCATGCGCCAAGGCTTCTGGAACCATGTGTTTATTGATAAGAATGATGGGATTTGCTGAGCAGCATTATTCTCCTACAAAGAGAAGTTCTCTTCCCCTGTTTTACAGATGAAGAAACTGAAGTTTAGAGAGGTTCAGTAACTTGCTAGAGGTCACACAGCTACGAGGAGGGTGTAGAGAGGTGCCCTGCGGCAAAGGGGAGGCCAGTGCCCTGGGGAGACCCTGCCATCTCTTGCGCTAGCCCTCCCCGCAGGACATCGGCACACACAGGGAAGTCTCCCTCTGGCTTTGTGCTCAAGACCAGGCTTCCCTCCCCCAAGGGCTGACCCTGGCTGCACTCCTGGGCTCCAGGTGATCAGGAGATCTGGCAGCCCTGGACTGAGTTCTTGCACAGCAAGGGTCAGTGGTGCTGTGCGCTGCCCTTGGATGGGATAGGGAGATGCAAGCGAGGCCCATCGAGCCAAAAGCCCCTTGTGGTTCTTTGCAGGTGTAATAATAGCTCACCGAGCTCCACAAGCCACATTGTGCAGCCCGGACAACTGCTGAGGTTGTTAGGAGGAACCTGGAGAATGGGGGTTCTTGTAGTTCTCAGGACCCAGCGTGTCCTGTCTGAGCCTTGGTTCTCCCATCTGAGAAAGGAGAACCCCTGTCCATTCCCACTCCCAGCCTGTGTCCCTTTGATGGAAAGGGCAAGTGTAACCTCCTCTGCCAGGATCCCCCTGCAGCTCACCCCCTCTGCAGCTCCTCTCAGGAAAGGGGCGGAATCCTCCCATTTACAGGTGATGTCTGTAAAGGTTAATGTTATAGGCTCTGGCCAATGTCCTCAGCTGCTGAGGGCTGGGCTTGTGACTGTTTCCAAGGCCTTGTCCATCCCGGGCCTGGGTTCCCAATGGCTGGGGGAGCCTGGACCCAGCCGGGGACTAGTGGCAGCCTCTAGCCAGTCCATGGGCACAGGTTGCCCTTCCTGCACTGGCTCCTTCCTGAGTGCTCTGGGCTCCAGGGAAAAAAGTGGGTGCTCAGTGAGCCCCACAGCCCTCCAGGAAGGAAGAGCTTGCTTTCTTCCTCCAGGTGGGGCCTGGGCCTGACTCTCCAGGGTGGAGTGGAGGGCTGTGGGCTCTCGGGTCTGCTGAGATCACCCTTCCCAGGTGGCTCCTGGGTGGGATGAGGGTGGAGATGTGCTTGGTCTCAGCGGCTGTCTTAGTAACAGGGAGCTCTCCTGTCCATCAGGGTTCAGGGTTCGCACATGACAGAGGTGACAACATAGGCCCAAGAGGGATTTCCTGGCTGGGGAGAGCTGCTGGGATGGATGGGAGGAGTACTAGGGCTTGGGTGGATCCAGACCCTAGGGGACCAAGGAATGGACCACCCTCCAGGGAACCCCATCTTGGGGAGAGCCCCTTGTCCTGGTGTCGCAGTGTCCCTGGGCTGCAGAACCAGGGCTTGGGGAAGCATATGCACTATCCTGGGTTAGAAGGGAGAGTCCTTCTAGGTCCACACAGGGAATAGTTGGGTCTTAGGGTACAGTCGGGGTGCTGGTAGCAGAGGCGGGGCAGAGGCTGCCTGGAGGCGGGGACACCTGCCCAAGCACTGCTGCTGTTTGACTGTGCTGTCCCACCATCTTGGGAGGCTTCAGCAGCCCAGGTTGGGGTCGTGGGGTGGGCTGGGTGGAGAGGTTTGTCGCCCATCAGGGCAGCTTTTGGCCCTGGATTGGGTTTACCAAGTCACAGCACATGGGACATTGGGATGGGAGGGGTCTTGGGGGAAACCTGGTCCAGTCTCACCTTGTACCACAGGGAAATGGGAGTCCAAAGAGGCCAAGAATGTCTCCAGGGCCCCACCACCCAGCAGGGACAGGTTGGAGTGAGGAGGTCGAGATGGAGCACCACAATACCCTGTCCCCAAGGGAACATGGGCACCCTGGGGATGAGGCAGAGGGTTGTAAGGAGGACACACACACACTTTTAAAAACACTGGATTTCTGCTGCCTGGTTCTAGTCAATTGTGTGTTCGGCCACATGTGTGACAGATGCAGACATCTTCCTCCTGTCCCCGCACCGTGCCGCGGTCTGTGTTGGAAACGATTCCAAACCCATTCATTCAGCATCACTTCAGGACTTTCTCTTTCCCTCCCTCACTCTCTGCCTCCTTCCTTCCTTCCTCTCTCTCTCTTCCTTCTTTCTTTTTTGGTACTGGATGTGGACCCAGGGCCACACCTGCCAGAAAAGCACTTGACCACATAGCCATACCCTCAGCCCCTTCTGTTTTTTGGGAGGGGATTGAACTCAGGGGCACTCCACCACTGAGCCACCTCCCCAGCCCTATTTTGTATTTTATTTAGAGACAGGGACTCACTGACTTGCTTAGCACCTCCCCGAGGCTGAGGCTGGTTTTGAACTTGCAATCCTCCCATCTCAGCCTCCTGCACATGTGTGGCCCCTTCTGTTTTTGAGACAGGGACTCACTGAGTTGTCCAGGCCAGCATGGAACTCGCGATCCCCCAGTTTCAGCCTTCCAAGTCACTGGGATTGCGGGCGTGCGACACCGCATCTGGGACTTTAGTACTTTGTAAGTCAACTTGTTTTCATTGACACTTGACAAACAGACAAGTCCACTGGCCACCAGCATGTTCCACTGAGGAACAACAAGGCAAGCTTCCCAGGAGCCGACTCTGCTCCACCCTCTGCCCGAGGACAGCAGCTGCCCTCACTTGGAGGTTTTAATTGCTATGTGTTTGTTTTAGTTGATTTGTGTTTGAAAAACCAAACCAAACCCCAAACCAAAACACCAAAAAACCCAGCCGGCACACCCCACTGGAGATTTCCCAGGGAGGATTGCTTGGGATGGCAAGTGTGGTGCTGGGCCTGGGGGCTCTGATTCGGTGACACAGGATGGCTTAGGCTGCCCAAACCCAGTAATGACAGTGGGAAAACTGAGGTTCCCTCTGGGGGCCACAGGGACCTTATTTCTTCTTGCTCACCCTCATTCTAATCCCACCCCCTTGACTGTCCAGACACAGTCCACCATGCCTGCAAGACATGGCTCATCTGTTATGCTGTAAGACACAGACTCCCCAGGACAAGTGGGGATACTGAGGAAAGTGGCTGAGCTTCTGCCAGCCTATGTGTCCCAGGCTATACCAATAACATGGCTTGGCTCTCTGTCCCCCCGCACAGTCAGGGCCTTGAGCGGGATGGGAGGGGGTCATGGGTGGAGCACCCACAGCTTCTGCTATAGCAAGTTACCCAGCCCCAGCCTCCACAGCTTCATCTGTAAAATTGGGACATCAGAACAATCTTGCTTGTTTGTCTGTTTTTAAAATCATGTTGTTGTATTTTTTTAACCTTTATTTTATTTATTTTTATGTGGTGCTTAGGATCGAACCCAGTGCCTCTTGCAAGCTAGGCAAGCAGCTCTACCACGGAGCCCCAGCCTCAGCTCCAGAACAGCCTTGTTTAAAAATAAGAAGTCAGTCATGGTGGCATGACCTTGTAGTCCCCGCTGTCCCTGCTGTACAGGAGGCTGTGACAATGAGAATCACTGGAGCCCAGGAGTTGGAAGCCAACCTGGTCGACATAAGCAAGACCTCGCCTCAAATATAAGATAAAGCCAGGCACAGTGATGCCCACATGAAATCCCAGTGGCTTGGGAGGCTGAGGCAGGAGGATTGTGAGTTCAAAACCAGCCTCTGCAAAAGCGAGGCACTAAGGGTTGGGGTTGTGGCTCAGTTGAGAGAGCGCTTGCCTAGCATGTGTGAGGAACAGGGTTCCATCCTCATCACCATAAATAAATAAAGATGTCCACCTAAAACTAAAGAATAAAAATTAAAAAAAAAAAAAAAAAAAAAAACAAGTTGCTAAGCAACTCGGTGGGACCTCTTAAATAAAATACAAAATAGGGCTGCAGATGTGGCTCAGTGGTCAAGTGCCCCTGAGTTCAATCCCTGGTAATCTCCAAAACAATATAAAATTAAAAAATTATTCAGAAGCTCTATGTCACAGGCTGATGGTAATTTGTTAAGAGAACAGTCATCAAGCCTGTGGCTCAGGGTCAGGCACCAGCATGTGCTGTGAGTTTATTTGATGGGTAGCCCCAGGCCCCAGGTTAGTGGTGGTGACACAGCAGTGAGTGTGACTGACATGGCCTTGGCCTTATTTCTGTGGAGATGAGACTCACGGGGGACCTTACTGTCAGCGATGACAAATGAGACAGGGTCACCGAAGAGCAAGAGAGAGTATGGGGGCATGGACACCCCGAAGGAGGCATCTGTTATGTCTCAGGTAGGTGCCATGTTGGAGACCCCTTCCCTACCTGCCCTGGGTCTCTCCCAACAAATGAACATGGCCAGTGTCTTTAAGTTAGGACTTGGTGATGTTTATGTTTTGCATTGAGGAATCAAGTGGAAGGAAGAATATATATCTTGAAACACTACCAGTGTCCTCAATGCAGGGAAGCAGTCTCAGGTGGCCCATGACCAAAGAAGGTAGGAGGGCAGGGCTTACTCCTGGAGAGCATGGTGGGCAGAGCCACCTGTGTTGGAACAATGTTTTCCTCTCTCCCCCCACCATACACCAGGAAGAACTTGTCGCAATATAAAACATTACCAGGATGGAACCCCACTTTTTTATTTTTATTTTTTGTACTTGGGTTTCAGCCCAGGGGTGCTTAACCATGAAGCCACATCCTCAGCCCTTTTCAGATTTTCATTTTGAGACAGGGTCTCACTAAGTTGCTGAGGCTGGCTTTGAACTCACCATCCTCCTGCCTCAGCCTCCTGCACTGCTGGGTTTCAAGTGTGCACCACCACTCCTGGCCTGGAGCTGCAGTATTGTCACAGACACGGTCGGCACCTGTCATAGCCCCCGCACACACCATGGTGGACGTGCCCATCTCCTGGCATCAGGCGACTTCCAGGTTAGGCAAGCATTCTACCACTGAGCAGCTTCCTCAGCCCCTAACCATCATTCACTCCAGGTTCCAGTGGCAATAAGTTACACAACCATCCCTCTACACATCTCTGGAACTTTCCATCATCCCAAACAGAAGCTCTGTCCTCATTAAATAACTCCATTCCCTTCTCCCCACAGCCTCCAGTAATATCTATTTTACTTTGTCTCCATAAATATTCCCACTTGAGATACCTAAGGCAAGTGGAATCTTGCCATGATTTTGTTTTCTGAGCCTGACTTATTTCACTTAGCATAACGTTTTCAAGGTGCTTCTATGTTACAGCGTGTGTCAGAATTTTATTTTTTATGGCTAATACCCGGTTTGGTGTTAACCACATTTTTTTTTTTAATCTATTCACCCATTAGTAACATTTTGGATTGGCTCACCTTCTAAACTCAGTCAGATCCTAACCAATAATATCCATGAAAACCAAGGACTGGGGATGTAGCTCAGTGGCAGATTACTTACCTAGCAGGTATGAGGCCCTGGGTGGGAACTTTTTTTTTTTTTTTTGTACTGGCAATTGAGCCTAAGGGTGTTTTACCACTTAATTACATCTCCAGCCTTTTTAATATTTCATCTTGATATGGGGTCTCACTAAATTGTTAAGGCTGACCTTGAACTTGCAATCTTCTTGCCTCATCCTCCTGAGTCACTAGCATTATAAGCATAGGCCACCATGCCCAGCTCTGGGTTTAATCTTTAGTGCTACAGAAAAGGAAAACCAAACTTTAGGTGAATGGTAAAATACGTTTTGGATACTCACTGAAATAAATATATAACTAACAAAGTAAAAATTAAAAGTGTTCTTGCAACCCCCTAGATTGATGCTGTCTGCCACTAGAGGTTCACATTGCACCTCTGTGTGACAGTCTGCACACTGTATGCATGTACAGGACAAAAATCAAGACTCATAACTGAGTCTCCAGTCCTATCAAGTATCTACCTAGTGCCTTATAAATGCTCAAAATTATTTCCTGGCTGGTTTAGCTCTGAAGATTCAGAATCTCTCCTGGCCCAGGAAAATTCAGACCTGCATTGAATGTTGGCACAATCCAGGAATTAACAAGCTTATGCTGGGGCTGTAGGTTGTGCAAGGGGCACTTGGGTCTGTGCTGTATCATCCTGGGGATTTCTGGGCCACATCTTTTCCCCCACTCTGACCCCTTCAGCATGCTCCAGCCCAACTTCTACTGCCTGCACCTGCCTTCCTTTGTCTGTGGCTTTATCTGGGAACTGGGGCCAAGTTTGCCACCATGCAGTGGACTGCCAGGTAATTAATGGCCCTTGGAAATAGCTCTTAACCAATGATTGACAGACCCTCCCCTCTCTGTTGATAATTTTGAAGTGGGACATGTCCTGCACTGGGTCCCACAGTTCCCACCAGGATGGGCAGCAGGATCCATAATACATCTTTTACTGATGGCTCCTCTTCCCCTTAATTTCCCTCTCCCCTCAGGGACTTCCTGGCTCCAAGTAAACAACATACACTGGGAACCTTAGCTCATTCTCTGCTTCTGGAGCAACCCACATGGAGACACTGGAGAACATGAGATTTCAGCTCATTTTTTGTACCTAAGAAATTTATTTTTTTTCCTTTTGGATTTCTTTCAATACAGCAATTTGGGGATGGGGGGAGGAAAGACCAGAAACTGTCTCTCTTTACAGCAATCTCTTTTCCACAGAGGTTACCCCCAACTTGAAGACATAAAGCATTGTAATTAACATATGACATACTTACTTCTGATATTATAAAATTTGTTACACTTATACAGTGCAGAACATATTGAAAAGGCAAATTAAAATGTTATGTGTTAATAAGCTTGGATTAAATTGGGCTTTGAGAACCCAGGGAAGGAAAGTTGGTTCCACGTGGATGCTGAATGGAGTTTTGAAGGAGCCTTCCCTCCCCTTGAAGTTGCCACCACTGAAGTTACTCAAGAACAGGCCGGATCTTAAGAGGAACCCCCGCCCCTCCAACTTGGATCCATAAGTGCGTTTCAGTGGAGTGTATGTTTAGAGGTTGGTTTCTCTACACTTCATTCCCCAGACAGGAGCATGGAAAGAGGAAGAAGAAATTGAGAAAGCTCTTGAAAGGTACAAGGAAAAAAATGAAAAAATAAAACAAACCCATTCCCAAAAGAGTAAGCACAAGGAACAGGGGCCACCTATGTGAGGACCCCTCTCCCCACAAGCTCTAGGTGATCCGTTTCCTAGGGTTGGAGAATTTGCCTGAACATTCTTGGCCCAGGGTGAGGGTGGGTTGTCCTTTGTCTATGGGAGGATGGACAGTAGGCCCAACCTTCAGGTTCCGTATCCACCAATTGGACCGTGGAGAGAAAAGATTTTAAAAAATAGAAATGCAACAAGAAAACATGATTTAAACAAAATTGCACTATAACAGTGATTTCCATAGCATGTGTATTGAATTAGCACTGTAAGTCCTCTAGAGGTGGTTGAAAGTACACAGGAAGTAGGCACAGATGACAACAAAATACTGTGCCATTTTGTTTAAGGGACTTGAGCACCCAGAGATTTTGGTATCCATGTGAAGACAGGGAGGGTGTCCAGGATACTGAGGATTGACATCACTGAGGAAAGTCCTCAGCCAGAAGAACTTAGAAGACTGAAAACTTGGAGCTACTCTCTCAGCAAGGCCACCATGGTGCAACTGGGGACTTTACAGTCCCCTCTCAGTCCATGGCTTTCCAAAGTTCTCCCTCTCCCAAACACTACTCTGTTCCCTAGTCTCTTTCTGCCTCTCTGATGGCTTCTCCTTTGCCCCCTCCACTGTGGTCTTCTCTCTGGCCCTTCCTCAGCCCTGTACTCTCTCTGCTCCATGAACTCTTCCCTAAGTGTCTTTTCCCACCTCTACCTCTCCTGATCTTTCTCTTTTAACATTCAAACCTTTATACCCATTTTCCATGGGCCACCTTCACCCAAGACCCCTAAGCTCAACGTCCCCCAAGCAGAGACTACCCTCTTCCCCATGACAGTTCCCCATCTTGAATCTCATCTAACCTAACATCCAAACTGGAATCCAGGGATCCATTCATAACACGCTATTAGTGATGTTTCTCTGTTTCAAATGACCCTAGAAATTAAAAGTGGCATTAACACAATATGTTAAATCCTCTTCCACATAGGCTGTGGGTCAGAAATCAGAGTGGCTCAGCTGGGTGCTTCTGGATCAGTCTCTCATGAGGCTGCAGGACCGCAGTTGTCTGAGGGTTGGACTGGGGCTGGAGGATTTGCTGCGATGTGGCTCGCTCTCTGGGCTGTTGGCAGGAGGCCTCAGTTCCTCATTATGCTGTCTTCTCCATAGGGCTGCTTGAGTGTCATCATGAAAGGGTCCCTGGCTTCCTCCAGAGCCAGTGATCCAAGAGAGAGGGGAGTGGGAGGAAGAGGCATGACAACTTTTTGTAGTTATTTGTTTTGGGTGGTGCTGAGGATGGAACCCAGGGCCTTGCACATGCTAGGCAAGCTCTCTACCACTGAGCCCTACTCCCATCCCCAGAATGCTATTTTGTTAAGTTATGAAAGTTATAGGAGTTCATTGCAAAAAAATTAGAAAAGTAGAAATTATAGAAAAATGCCTCTAATCCTACCACCTGAATAAATGCAAAATACTGGGCTGCCATTATGGCTCAGTGGAGAGCACTCACCTAGCACGTGCGAGGTCCTGAGTTCGATCCTCAGCCCCATATAAAATAAATAAATGAAATAAAGGTATTGAGTCCAACTAAAAATAAATAAATAAGTGCTATTTACAATTTGAAGTGTTTCCATCTAGACCTGTGTGTGTGTGTGTATGTATGTGTGTGTGTAGTTGTATCATTTGGGGGGTGAGGAGGGGTGTTGCCAGAATGCAGTGAGTTCTGGAGCTGTGCAGAAGGGCCACCAGGAGTTGTGGCCTTACCTAGAGGGACTCAGAACACCAAAGAGAGAGGAGCCTGGTTGAGGGGATCTGCAGTATTAGGAATGCCAGAGGACAGAGAGGCGAAGAGAGTAGGTAGAGGCCGGAGGAGAGTAAACTGCACAGGAGGTAAGTACATTTTAAACAAACCGAAGACTGTGGATGTATCTCAGTGCAACTGGCCCTGGGTTCAATCCCCAATACCAAAGAAACAAAAATAAAAAATAAATAAAGAAAGATCAAGGTGCTGGACGTGGTGTTGCAAACATATAAACCCAGCAATGCACCAAAAAAACAGCATGTTCAAGGCCAGCCTCAGCAACTTAGTTTGACCGTTTCTCAAAATTTAAAAAATGAAAAAGGCTGGGAGTGTAGCTTGGTGGTAAATCACCCCTGGGTTCAATTCCCAGGACCAAAATAAATAAATAAAATAAAATAAATTGGGATTACGAGAGGGATGTCAATCAGTGAGTGGTAGAGCACTCGCTTAGCACACTTAAGGCTCTTTCTGAGACCACCAAAGTAAAGAAATAGATAATAAGGAAATAAATTGGAGTACAGTTTGAGCTTTCTATTTTAAGCTGGGCTTAAAATACATTGTAAGAATTTTTATATACCATATTTTATACACTACAATACATATTATTATAAATGCATAATAATATATATTATAATTTAACTTGTTATAATTTATAATTAATATAAATTAGGGGCTGATATATATATATATATATATATATATATATATATATATCTTTTATAATACAAATACACACAAATATATATATATATATATATATATATATATATATATATATATATATATATATATATAATTTATATTATGTATCTATACATTATTTATGTATTGATATTATGTTCTATATTTATGTTATTTGTATATTTACATTACGTATTTCTGTACTATTACATAATATATAAACATTTTATTTATTATACTTCACATAGGTTTTAAAATGTTAAATGTATTGTAGTATTTAGATTTTTTTAATTGTATATATATTATAAGAATGTTCTTCCAGCCAGGCACAGTGGCACATGCTTATAAACCAGCAACTCAGGAGGTTGGTGCAAGAGGATCACAAGTTCAAGGCCGGCCTCCGCATCTTGGTGAGATCCTCAGCAACCTAGAGACAGTCTGTCTTAAAGAAACATCTTTAAGGGGGTTGCTGGGGATGTAGCTCAGTGGTTGAGCACCCCTGAGTTCAATCTCCAGCATCAAAAGAAAGTAAGAAAGAATGTCATTCAAACGCAAGATATTTAAGGACTGCAGACCATTTGAAGGACAGCACTTATTGACCCCCTCATAGAGCCTGTCCTGTCTTCCCCACATCAAGGTCCTCCCTGAGTCCTTGCAACAACTGCTGGTTTTCCAACCCATCTCTGGCTCTGGCTCCTTCAGTTCCTGCTCTGCCCATCCCTGCAGGGCTCATCCTGAGACACAGATCTGGTCACGCTATTTTCCGGCAGAAGTCCCCTCCATGGCTCCCTACTGTTCTTGGCCTGAACTCCAGGCTCTTCCATGTGTCTGGCAGGGGTCTTCAGGCCCTTGCCCCCTGCCCCCCTACAGACGCAGCTCCAGCCCTCCCCACTGGCACCACATGGTTCAAATCTCAGCTCTCCTTCTTGCCCACTTTCTGACTTTGTAGATGTTCCCCATGCCTCAGGATGATTGGGGGACTCCATGAGTTTCTGCATAAAGAGCACTCAGAATGGTGTTGGCATGTGACATAAGTGCTCCTAGGATACATCAGATGTTTTCATCATCAGCAACCCTCCCTGAACACAGTGGAGCAGTTCCCCAATCAGAGCCCCTGGAATCTGGGTGGGTTTAGGATGCTTCATCCAATAGAATGCAGGGGGAGTTCTGCCTGTGACTTCCAAGGCTGTCACACAACGCAGTGCAGAGCCTCTTCTCTAGTGCAATGCTTCCTCTCCAAGGCACCCTGATGGGAAAGAGCCCATGCCACACCTGTGGGAGAGGGGCTGGCAGTCCCAGTCTCTGGGTCACCCTGGCCAGACACAGGAGATATCAGATCATTTCAGCCTCCAGTTTTTAAGTTGCTCCATTCTCTAGTTTTCCTACTGAGACCTCAGACTCTAAGGAGCAGAGACAAGCTCCCTCCACTCTGCCCTGCCCACATTCCTGACCTACTGACTGTTGTTTTGTTTTGTTTTGTTTTAGTTGTAGATGGACACAATACCTTTATTTCATGTATTTATTTTTATTTGGTGCTGAGGATGGAACCCAGGGCCTCACATGTGCAAGGCAAGCACTCTACCACTGAGCCCCAGCCCCAGCCCCTGACCTGTAGACTCTTAAGAGCATAATAAGATGGTTCCTTGAAGTTGTAAGTGGTGGGTAATTCGTTACACAACAATATATAACTCTTTTTCTCATGGCAAACTCCTACACATTCTTCAAGACCCATAAAAATGTTGCCTCCTCCTCTCTGAAGCCTTCCCTGATTCCTCCTTGCCTTGGTGGCTTCCTGTGTGTGAGTCTTCAGGGGCCCATTCCTCACCATGTGGACCTGTTTCCTCATCTATTTCTCTCCTCAGACCAGGCACTCAGCAGGTCCATCTTCATGTCCTAGCACTGCGGCTGCTTAATGGAGGTTACATTTGATGAATGAATGAATGAATGAATGAACGACTGTGGCCAGTGCTGGCCTACCTGACCAAAGTATCAGGAAGATATTCACATAATTACATTGTGAGACTTGATGGATGTTGGTATAGTGGAATTCACTTTTAAACAGCTTTACTGAGGGTTAAACAATGTGCAATCAACAATACATATTTTAAAATGTTATTTTTAGTTGTAGTTGGACATAATACCTTTACTTTTATTTGTTTTCTTATTTTTATGTGGTGCTGAGGATCCAGCCCAGTGCCTCACATGTGCTAGGTGAGTGCTCCACTGCTGAGCCTCAACCTCAGCCCCAACAATACATATTTTTGACAGATAGTCAACTACATATTTTAAAGTGAACAATTTATTATATACATCCACAAAACCATCTACACAATCAAGATAGTGAACTTCTCCATCACCTCATCATCCTCAAATTTTCTTTCTTTCTTTTTCTTTTTTGATACCAGGGATTGAACTCAGGGGTACTTTACCATTGCATTACATTCCCAACCCCTTTATTTATTTATTTATTTTTTACTTTTTTTTGTTTTGAGATAGGGTCTTTGCTGAGGGTCTCACTAAATTGTCCAGGCTGGCCTCAAACTTGTGATCCTCTTGCCTCAGCCTCCTAAGTGTCTGGGATAACATGCATGCACCACTGTACTCTGCCCAAAAGTTTATTTATGCTACCTGTAATTGCACCCTCTGAGCACAAGTAACCACCAATCTGCTGACATTATAAAATAGTTTACATTTTCTAGAATTATATATAAACAAAATCCTGTGATATGTGCTTTTAACAAAAATCTGGCTTCATTCACTCATAAAAATTTGTCCACCCTGCTGTGATATAGTCATAATCTATTCCTTTTTACTGTTGAGTAGTATTATTCCATTGTATAGATGTATCACATTATCCTCCATTTTAAAAATGAGGAGACTGAGGTTTGGAGAAGTGAAGCAAATTGCCCAAGGTCATTTTGCTGGTGAACTTGAACCCAGGTGAGTGCCTCCAGAGCCAACTAACTTAACTGCCACCTGTGCCTTCTAACTGGGGCATGGTGACTTTTTTTTCACTCTCTATCTTTTTTTTTTTTTTTTCCAGTGCTGAGAGGCATGGTGCCTTTTGCTGTGGTAGACAGAATAATGACCCCCCAGAGACATCTATGTCCTAATTCCTGGAGTCTGTAAATATGTTATATAAGGTGGCAAGGGGGAATTAAGTTTGCAGATAAAATCAAGGCTGCTCTAAGATGGCCTCAAGACAAAAAAGATGCCCTTGGTTTCTTACACTGGGGGCCAGGGCAGGGTAATCACAAGGGTCCTTTGAAGTAGCAGAAGCAGGCAGAAGACGAGAGGAGGGAAGAGATCTGCAGATGCTGTCTTTGAAAATAGAGGAAGGGGCCACAAGGCAAGGAATGCAAGAGGTCTTTAGGACTTGGAAATGGCCAGGAATGCTCCAGAAAGAATGGAGCCCTGCCAATTCTGGAGGGCAGGGGAGGAGCTTGGGGCCCACTTCTGACTTCTGGCCTTCAGGACTGTAAGATAAATTTGTGTTGCTTTAAATCCCTCATTTGTGCAAATTTGTTACAGCAGCAACAGTAAACTAATGCAATGACTTTGACCATTTGTTCTAGAAAGTATGAGCCCTTGGACGAGAGCTAGGGGCTACTGTGGTGTCCAGGGAGAGTTGGGGGAAACTGAGCCTATCAGAGGGTGTGGGTCTCTGGGCAGAGTGGTCACACCCCTATTCCCTGCCATAGGCTCAGTCCCAAATTCTGGGTAAAATATTCCCAAGTAGCAAGCATGGCTCGACGGTGGGAGACCTTGAAGTTCAGACCTGTCTAGGCTGAACAAATAATTTCCTGGTTCTTTGAAGTCCTGGGGTAAACACAAGAGATAGGTTTTCTCCACCAACTGAGCCCAACAGATCCAGGCCCCAGCTGCAGAAGTTGCTGGGAATGTGGGCATGCTGGCCCAAGGTCAGCCTTGCCATGGATGCTCAGAAAACAGAGATGATCAAAGCCCTTGGAGAAGGAGGGCTCGTGGGAGTCTGTAGGAGCTGACAGCAAGTGAGAGTAACTTAGTGCTTATATAACAGAACAAGCAAACTGTTTTTTCCTTCCTGCGCTCTCAACGGCCAGCACAGAGGACTTCTGTGGCCAGGTGTGGGGGTTGCTTTCCTGCACCACACATTTCTCCAATGGACATCTGCTGGGTGACCTGCCATTCAGCTCAATTCTGACACCATTGAGAGGTAAGTTAGATTTCACAGGTGAAGGACTCAGCCCCACAAGCCTGCCCCCACCCTAGTCCAGATGCCCCTTGTAAGTCACAGGTTGTCACCTATATGTCACACCAACTGGCTATAATAAATTGGAGTTCACACGGTGCCTACCTCAGGTTTGATAACTAAACAAGAAGGCTCACAGAACTCAGGGGAACTTGCCTCCTGGTTCATTAAAGGATATGATAAAAGACATCAATGAACAGCAAGAAAGAAAAAATGTGAGAGAAGAAAGAACAAAAGTGTAGTCCTGGGGCTGGGGCTGGGGCTCGGTGGTAGAGCTCTGAACCAGTCTTCAGGGCAGGAGCTGCTGTTCCCATGGAGTTGGGATGCATCGCCCTCTTGGCACGTGAATGTATTCACCAATCTGGAAATACAGTGAGTCCCCAAAGTTCAGAATGTTTAGGAGTGTTTTATACTGGAGGTATGACCAACTGGCTTATTGAGCAGAGTTGGGATTTGAACACTGGGCAATCGCTCCATCACTGAGCTACACCCCAGCCCTAGGCCTGCTTTATTTTCAACCTAATATCCAGCCCCTCTCCCCTCCCTAGAGGATGAGGACTGACATGGAAGGATCCAAACTTCTAATTATGGCTTGATCATGTTGGATAGCAGTCCCCATCCAGAAAACTACCAAGAAAGTCACCTCATTAAAGCAAAGGACACTACTATCACCTAGGAAATTGCAAGCATTTAGGAACTCTGTGCCAGGAACTGGGAATGAAGACCAAAATGTGTGTGTGTGTGTGTGTGTGTGTGTTATAGTACTGGGGATTGAATTCAGGGGTGCTCTATCACTGAGCTATACCCCAAGTACTTTTTTATTTAATTTTTTTAAGAGAGAGAGAGACAGAGAGAGAGAGAGAGAGAGAAAATTTTAATATTTATTTATTTTTTTTAGTTTTCGGCAGACACAACATCTTTGTTTGTATGTGGTTCAGAGGATCGAACCCGGGCCGCATGCATGCCAGGCAAGTGCGCTACCGCTTGAGCCACATCCACAGCCCGGTACTTTTTTATTTTGAGACAGGATCTTGCTAAGTTACTGAAGCTGGCCTTGAACTTGGGATCCTTCTGACTCAGCCTCTGGAGTCACTAGGATTACAGGCATGCACCACCATGCATGGCTCCAAAATATTTTCTTTATTTATAAATCACAATGTCAGCTGGGAGAGGTGGCGCTGGTCTATAATCCCAGAAACTTAGGGAGACTGAAGTAGGAGGATCCCATGTTGGAGGCCAGTCTTGGTAACTTAGCAAGACCCTGCCTCATAAAAATAAAATATAAAGAGCAACAAATGTAACTCAGTGACAGAGCATCCCTGGGCTCAACTCCAAGTACTACACAAATTAATCAATCAATCAATCAACCACAATATCATAGTCAGTGGACTTCAAACACAAATCCCTCACTGCAAGGTGATGTACAACTCAGAAGACATGGGTATTACTATAAGTCCATTCAATCATTAATAATTAGTTCATTCCACCCTTCAGACATATGGAAATGTTTCCCAGAACTAGGTCACCAGGTTTGCAGGCTTCCATTTGATCTTGTCAGGTTCCAAAAACAGAAGTGATCTTGTCAAATGGCTTTGTCTTTTTAGGAATCTGCTCTGATTGACCTAAGAGAGACTGTCCTCTCTTGCTCTGAGCCTCTTCAGGTATCCGTATTCCTTGAATTTCCCTCCTTCCAATCATTTCTTGACCCTCAGTGATTATTTCTCCTTCTGTCCATTTATGCCCAAACTTTTCTACCTTTGGAAGGACACGAGGTTGGCCACCATCCTGATCTGGACTTCAGGCAATAATACCACCTTAGCGAGTGTCTGCCCATCAGCTGGCCCCTGTTCTGGGGTAAGGTTACACAGAAGCACAACTAGCCTGGGGCTGTTGTTACCACAGGCCATGCAGATGCACTTATTGCTGTTTTTTCTTTTAATTTTTTAAAAATCTGTTCTTTTTAGATATACTCTGGTGCACTCACTGTTAATCCCTCTTTTGCCAAAGAAACGACCCACCCTCCAGGCCCTTAGGAATTCTGACCAAGTCCCCAGTGGAGAGGGAAGAAAGAACAAAGTGTAGTCCTGGTGCTGGGGCTGGGGCTCGGTGGTAGAGTGCTTGCCTGGCACCCCCGAGGCCCTGGTTTCCATCCCCAGTGCCCACAAATGTGCACCAGCCTCCTCCTGCCCTGGTCTGCATGCTCCTAGCAGAGCAAAATGGTATGTTGAGAAGGTCCCGCTGGCTGTTTGGTGGCTGATCCACAGGAGAAGACCGGAGACAGTCCAGGAGGAGAGAGCAGGGGCAGCCAGCCCTAGGGAGGTGGGAGCTAGTTGGAAGGAATGAGATATCTTTTGGAGAAAAAGGGACATGTGACCCCAGGATGAGCCCAGACCTGGCTATGCTGGCTTCAGGACTTGCCTTCCAGAAAAAATCTCCAGAGCCAGCACTGTGGCTGGTTGGACACTATGGCGGTGTGTCAGCCACCACTCCCAGGCTGGCCAAACCCAGATTGGGTGTGAGATGGGAAAAAAAAAAAAAAACAAGGCTGAAGAGCCCAGTGTTCCTGAGGGGGTTGGAAAATCCTTTTTATCGTCATTGTTTCCTTCTGGGGGCAGAGTTTTTCTTTTGTTGATTCTGGGGAAGGATCCAAGGACCTCACACCTGCTCGTCCAGATCTCTACCACTAAGCCGCCCTCTCCCCCATGAAGGCTTAAGAAAGCACTTCCTGAGGAAGAATAGGAGCTGGAGGAGGCTTCCTGGCCCGTGAGACATGCTCTTGGTCCACCTGTGTGGGAGAAAGCATGACTGGCAGGGTGGAGCCTGGTACCCTGTCCGACCCTGGGGACAGGCAAGGACTGGGGAAACAATCCCCAAAGTGCTGGGCATGAATTTCCATCCCAGGCCCAGATGTGTGAAGGCCTCTACCCCACAGGCTTCTTCCTCATGGATGTGGCCCTGATATGGTGTCCAGCCTTCCTTGGCTTGGGCCTGCAGGACCAAGGGGGCATCTGGGCAGCTGCTGTCTGTCCTCCACCCTGTTCCCTCTCTGTCCCTGCCATGGTAACAGGAAACCACATTTCTCACCACTATGGACCAAATGGTGCCCATTCTGAATTTCATTTTTTGGAGTCCTAACCCCCAGTACATGTGACTGTATTTGGTGACAGAGTCTTTAAAGTTGAGTAAAAAAGAGGCCAACACAGCTCAAAGAGTGGGCATTTTGGGAGTGTACAAGAGGACAGCTGCATCCAACTTCCCCCTGGGCTTCTACACACCCTCTAATTCTCCTGGGACTAGCTGTGCTTCCTCTGCTACAGGTACACAAAACAAGAGCCACTCCCCCCACGCTATTGAGTTGATGTTCCTTGGACATTTCTGCCTCTACTACTGTGTCCTGGTGACTGCTGAGCATGTGTCTCTCCATACATTCTAGGGGATAGCCAACCCCACTCCCAGAGCTGAATCACTGCAGGACTGAATACCTCCCTTTTTTTCTTTTTTTTATCTTGGTACTAGGGATTAAACTCAGGGGCACTCAGCCTTATTTTGTATTTTGTTTAGAGACAAGGCCTCACTGAGTTGTTTAGGTCCTCACTAAGTTTCTCAGGCTGCCTTTGAACTCACAATTCTCCTGCCTCAGCCTCCCAAGCCACTGAGATTACAGGTGTGCCCACTCTTCCCCTCCCTTTCCACTTACCCACCCCCACTCAGGGCATAACTAATCACTCCAAAGTCTACTTCCTCCTTCTTTCCACACCTGTCTTGGATCACTCCTGATCCCCTGCATAGTTTTAGACTCACAGGGAACTTTGGGTTCCAGCTGTCCTGTTAGATTCCAAGGTCCAGAAATTATATTAATTACAAAGCAAGTTTATTTCTGGGAAAAACAATAACAAAACAAAAGTCATGAGGAATGGCCATACTTCCATAGGACACATATCTTCATAAGGAGAGGACACAGACACAAACAGAAAGAAGACCAGGTGAAGACACAGGGAGGAGACAGGAAAGGAGGGAGGATGCAGCAGAAACTAACTCTGCCAACACTTGATTTCAGACTTTTGATTGTTTAAGTCATCCGATTAGAAGGAAAGAAAGAGAAAAAAAATCATTGATCCTTGTTACATAAGCTCTAGCAAACTAATACAGCCACCATCACGACAATAACAACAGCAAACGCATAACTTTGACCTCCATGTGACAAGCTGATCCTCACTAACTCTGGTAGGTGGGAGTTAGGGACCTTGTTGGGATCATCTGCCACCTATCAGCTATGTGATCTGGTTAAATTACTTTGCTTCTCTGGGCCTTGATTTCTGATTCTATCCCCTGGGACTAAAATAGCACCTACACACCAGTGTGGTATTATAGAATGATATAAAGCATTTAAAGGGTTTAGAGCAATTTCTAGAACTTAATGTTGACTTTTATTATTGATTTATTTGAAATGAGATCTGGGCCCAAACTCTTAGGGTCAAGGAATCCTTCTCTTTCAGCCTCCAAAGTAGCTGGGACTAGAGAGGCTCTTGGCTTTAATATTGGCTGTTGTTATTCATCTTATTTTATAGATGTGAAAATAAAGGATCTGAGAGGCTAAATAACTTTCCCAGGGTCACACAGCAAGTGGCAGGGTCAGGATTTGAACTCACACAAGTTGGACTCCAAACTCAAAGATGCTGCCTCCCTTCCCACCCTTCAGCTGCCCAGATGCAAAGGCCACCTTGGTGACTCTTTTTTAATTAATTAATTTATTATTAGTTCTAATCAGTTACACATGACAGCAGAAAGCTTTTTGATTCCTTGTTCACAAATGGAGTAGAATTTTTCACTCTTTGGTTGTACATGATGTAGAGTTGCACAATTCTTCAATCATACATGTACCTAGGGTAATGATGTCCATCTCATTCCACCCTTAGTGTTGGCCTCCCCGTCCCTGGAAGCCCCTCCTCAGTCCAGCCCAACTGTGAACACTGGACTCTGGACATTGGCATGGGACAGAGCACTGGTTGCATGGCCTCAGGTGCTCCTCCTCAGTTCATTTCCTCTTCCAGATCTCACTGCTGCCCCAGGCTCTGGGCAAGGCCAGGATGTGGCTTACCCCAGGACACACAGCTGATGAGGCAGAGTAGGGAGGGTCCCTGCCCTTCCTGCAGCCCCAGGTCCATCCTCTGGCTCACAACAGGCAGCCTCAGAAGGGAGATGGGACCATGCCTGGGGTCCTGGGCAGGGACCAGAGCCTCTTGATCCTGGGTGGTCTGGTCTCCTGGGCAGAGATTCTCCTTCAGCTGTTGCCCTGATAGCGGCCAGGTGTATCTGCAAACTGCTCCATGAGCTCAGAGGCCTGTGAACTGAGGACATATGATAAGAAGGACCCTCAGGCAAGTCTTGGGAGATCTGTGGCCTTTGCTGGGCAGACTTCATCCTGAAATGCACAAGGTGTCCTTGATATACCTCTTCTCTGCCTCGAAAGTGACCATTCAGCCCACACTTCCGGCATCTTCTGCAGCCCTTGTCCTAGGGCCAGGTTGTTTATGGTCGAAGTGAGAAAATCTAGCCAATGTGGTCGGCTTGGAAGACAACCGTCAGACCCCCACCTACTAAGACCTGATAGGGGGTGTATGTCTCCTCAAATCACAGGCTAAATCAGTAACAGCACAGGACCGATCCTCCTGTGGGTGCCTCGTGCCTCATGGCCCTGTTGGCCTTGAACATCTGAGCTTCTGGCATGGGGGTTGGCACCTGGAATTGAACCCAGGGGTGCTTAAACCACATCCCCATCCCTTTTTAAAATATTTTATTTAGAGACAGGGTCTGACTGAGTTGCTTAGGGCCTCATTAAGTTGCTGAGGTTAGCTTTGAACTCACATCCTCCTGCCTCAGCCACCCAAGTCACTGGGATTACAGGCATGGGCCAGCTGGTTTGCTGCTTTTTTAAGGAGTTGGAGACCAAGAGAAGCTTCCCAGCTCCCAAGCTGACTTGTGGAAACAGCTGGGAGTGTGTCTCAGTAGCTGGCAGTGACTTGATCCCAGCTTACCACTTGGGCACAGGTCCCTGTAACTGGCCTGTGCTCTTTTTGAGTGGGGGGGAGGGGGGATAGGCATGTCTCTGGATCTCCACACCTATCTGGTCACCCTGTCCTGCACTGTGTCTTGTTGTCAAGTTCCAGAGGAACACAATACCTTTATTTTATTTATTTATATCTATGCTTAACACAGTGCCTCGCACGTACTAGGCCAGTGCTCTACCACTGAGCCTCCACCCAGCCCCCAGCACTGCATCTATCTGGCAGCTCTAATAGTCCTGGTTCTGGCTCTGCTTCTACTCTGCAGCCTGCAGAGTCCTCTGGCCTTAGTTGGTCCTTAACCCCTAAAACCCTTGTCAGCATTTTCCCATCTCTCCTATGATGAATCAAAGCTTAATGGCCTCATGGCCTGTCCAATCTGGCCCCCACCTCCTGCCCATGCCATGCTGACCCTCGCCCTTCCAATCTTGGCCTTGCTTCCTGCAGTACCCACCTGGGAAGCCCTCCATCCCCCATGCCAGATGGCATGTGAGATGAAGCCCATCTGCCACCTCCACCCCAGTTCAGTTCCCAAGGTCTCTCCCAGGGCTAACCTTCATCTAAGTCTGTTCTAACCTCAGTTGGTGATTCTGCAGTGTGGGAAGAAAGGGACCCCAGCCCTCTCTTTCATTCCAAGGGGCTGAGAATGTGAATCAGTCCATCTGCCTTCACTTGGGGATCTGATTCCTGGAGATCTGCCTCACTCCCACCTCAAGATAGCTCCTTCTTCATTGGATTCCACCCTGCCCCTGACAGTGCCCCAGCTAGCCTAACATGCCCACCTGTGAGTACTGGGCTGTTGAAAGCATCTATGGAGGCTCACACCTGCTGGAGCCTCCTGGGTCTCCCACAAGACTGTGGAGCAGGAAAGAGCACAGGACTGTAGAAGCCAAGGGGTTGGCTTCGGATAGGTCTTGTCACTGGAGGGGGTCTGATGAGGTCCCAGAGAGGAGGACCTCAATTCAGGACAATGGGGTCCTTAATGTATGTGAGAGTAAAGAATTCTAGCCTGTGTCAGATATTGAGGTACACAGATTTATTTAGGAAAGCAAGGAGTACACATTCAAGAGAGAATTCGAACCAGGTGTCATGGTGCCCACCCATAATCCCAGCAACTAGGGAGACTCAGGCAGGAGGATCATGAGTTCAAGGCCAGCCTCAACAACTTAGCAAGAACCTGTCTCAAAATAAAAACAATAAAAATAGGGGCTGGGGATGTAGTGAGTGGTTCAGTGCTCCTTGGGTTTAATCCCTGGTACAAAAAAAGGGGTGGAGTGGGCAGGAATACAGGCTATATCAAGAGTGAGAGCACTTCTGTGGTTTGGGCTCTTCTTTTAAAGGAAACTTGGTGAGTGTGGGCCTGGGCAGGTATGTGGAGATGACATCAGTCTGGTGATCACAGATGGCTTATGGAGTTCTGGGAGTTCCAGGGATCCTTAGATTGACATCTTCTCCATTATCTAATCAATAGATAAGATTGGGAAAGTACCCTATGTTATAGGTTTACTATCTCCCTTTCTCAACCAATTTTAAAAATGCATGTATTAGTGGGCTAATTAAGAGTGCACAGGGCAGTTTCCTAAAGTGGTGAGTTTCCTGTGACTTGAAGATTGTGGGTGATGATTTGGGAGTGCCAGGT
The DNA here is from genome assembly GCF_047511675.1 of Marmota flaviventris. NCBI lineage: Eukaryota > Metazoa > Chordata > Mammalia > Rodentia > Sciuridae > Marmota > Marmota flaviventris. The sequence continues at coordinate 1,505,710 of NW_027288344.1, forward strand.
CTAGGAGAAAAACTGGCTTGGGGAGTGAAAGTATAAGGAAATTTATGATGGTGCTTTCAGATGAAAGGAAAAAGTGTCTTTTTTCCTTTCTCTTGTCTCATTTTTACCTGTTTTTTTTGTATCTCTTCTATCCTACCTCAAGCTGACATGCCAAGGTACCACTCCTGCTTGCCTGAAAAGCTCCATCTTAAAATGATTCCATGCAGTTGTCTCGGGTCAGGTCAGAAAGCTAGGAGTCCTGGTTTCCCCCAAGCACCAGTTCTGTCCCTCAACCTGAGCTGTGGGTGTCTGAACAAAACCTTGCCCTTCTCTGCTGTTGCTCATTTTATCCATGCAATGAAAGGAAATGAGTCAGGAATTGGTTTTGTCTGATTCTCTTTTGAAAAAGTTAGAAATTCAAATTTTGGTATAAAATTTAGATTTTTAGTTGCTAGTAATGAATTCAAAATTGTACACAATACCTCTGGAGATCAAAGGAGACACTCCAGGGGGCAGACTGGGCCCAGAAACCCCGGCTTGCTAACTTGGGACTGGAAAGTCTCTGTCTGACATATAGTGCTGTGGTTTTCATCAGCGCAACTCATTGGAAATTTCTGAGGATTTAAAAAAAATTGACTCCCTAGTACCCCCAAAGTTCTGATTTAATGGCTAGAAGCAGGACATGAACATGAGGTACCAGATGCAGGGCTGAATCCTGGCTGTGCTGTGGACCCGAGAGGTAAGTTCCATATATATATCACTGAGCCTTGTCTTCACAATGTGACTAGAAGGCTGTGGGCAATGCAGGAAGGACTCTCAGGTAAAGCTTTGGAACACAAAATGTGTTCAATGAATGAAGGGGGAAAGCTATCGACAGCTACTTTTTACTTAGTAACTTGAATCTGGCCTTGGAAAACAAGCCCATTTGCTTTCAGGACTGAGTCGGTATAATGTTCCACAGGGATGAGGGTGGGGAGACATGAATCTGGGTTCCATTTCTGCCTCTGGTCAGCTGTGGAGTTGGCGAGTTTCACAGTTTGATGTTCTCTGTTCTGGGCCTCAGTATCACCTACTTCTTTAACAATGCTTTGGCCAGGGCTGGTTGTTCAATGTGAATGCCAAAATTTCATTGCAGACTTATTTGTGGGGTTGGGGAGGGGTGGGGGTTGACTGACTCAACCAACTCAAAGCTTCTATCTGGAGGCTGAGGCAGAAGTATCACAAGTTCAAAACCAGCCTCATAATTTATTTTTTTTAAAAAGCTGGAGATTTGGCTCAGTGGTGAAGATCTCTTGGAATCAATACCTTGTATCAAAAGCAAAAACAAACAAATAAACAAACAAAAAACAAAATAAGAAAAGGGCCTGTGGATTTACCTCTGTGGTAGAGGATTTGCCAGGCAAGCAAGAGGCTCTGGATTCAATCCCAGTACCACCCTTCCCACCAAAACAAAGAAATAAATAAATAAAAGCAAAAATTACACATATCCAGGCCTGTAGTGAGCATGCATGTAATCCCAGTGACTCTGGAGGCTGAGGTAGGGGGATCAAGGCCAGCCTCAGCACATTAAGATCTGCCTCAAAACAAAAAGGACTGGGTGTATTTCAGTGGTAAAGTGCCCTTGGGTTCAATCCCAAGTGCTACAAAAAGAAACAAACAAAAAAAATATATTGGCCAGTGACGGGTTCTTGTGCCCCAGCTTTCGAGCCCTTGAAGGACCAACAGAACCTGCCCAGTGTGTCCCCAGACCTCCAGAGGAAAGGAACCCAGGGGTCTGCGGCAGGGGGCGTCTGACCCATCATGCAAACCATTGTCCTCCTGGCCCTCAGAGGAGCCTCCTGGGAGAGTCTCCTGGCTCCTCGCTCTGGGAAACCCCTGGGCCGCAGTTGCCACCTCCTGCCTGCCAGGTTGCACCCAGACCTCTCACGACACTGCCAGGTCCCTTACCCCGCTCAGCCCTACCCCGCCCCCTAAGGGGTGCCCCAGTCCCAGGTGATCCCCCTCGGCTCCCGGCTCCAGGACAGTCCTCCCCCACTCTGCCAGCAGGGTGGCTCCTCAGTTGGGGGCCAGGAACACCCCACCACCGGCCCCCTGCCCTGTGCCCCCAGCTCCGGGGCTCCCCAACCCGTCTCCCCACCCCGCAGCCTGGCTTTCTGCCCCTCTGCCCCCTGTGGCTCTGGAATTCTTGCTGGAACCTACACTGCCCTCCCACTCTCGCCTGCATGGGGTGTGCAAGCGAGTTTGCACTCCACTGAACAGGGGGTTGCGGGGAGTCGTGGCTGCGCTGGGTCCCTCTAGGGGGTGCGTGAATGCGCACAATTGCTATTTGTGCATCCCACTGTGTGCCTACACCGGTGTGTAATTGTTTGTGCACACACACTCAGGGACTCTTGGGGAAACTTTTCTGAAAATCCTGGGCTGGCTGTTTAAATATAAAGAGGCTTTGTTTAATGCCAGAAGCATTTCCCCCAAGTTCCCAGAATGGTAACCTTCACCTGCTTGCCCCTTCCTTAGAGACCAGGAGGCCAAGGCTTGCTGGGGGTGGGGGGCAGAGTGGGGGTGGGGACAGATGCCTGGTTAAGAGATTTTATTTTCCAAGGTTTGTCCTCATCCCCCCGCCCCCCAGACTTCAAACCTCCCCAGGTCTCTGTCTCTCCAGGCGCTGTTTAACTTTGAATCTTTCCTCTTCGAATATCTGGGAGTGTTAAAATGATGCCAACATCATTCTGGTAGTGGAATTCAAGTTGAAAAGCGGTAGAATGTGGAATGCTGAGGAGCTAGGGGATGCAGTAGGGGAGGGTGATTGGGGCAAAGCAAGGAAATTGAGAGAAAGGGGAGTAGGGTGACCCTACGAGTGCGTGTCCTCACCCACCGTTAACTGCTTTACACTGAAGGAGAGGACACCTGTCTGATAAGGTTATTTGGAGTTTCCTTCCTGTACTATAGATCTGATGCCTAGGACTGTCTGCTCAACAAAGGTGCTAACAAATTGATCACTTCATTGGGTTTTTATGAGCAGGATAGGAATAAGGTATAAAACCATGCACATTGGGGTTTTGGGTCAGCATCCTGGCCACACACTTTTCTGGTAGTATCACTCCATGTAAATTTCTGCATTCCCTCTTTCCTTCTCAGTAAAGTGGAGCCAATAATGGTTACACCTCTCCCAGAGTTATTCTAAGGATTAAATGAGTTAATTTACATAAGCACTAGAACAATACCTGGCACGTATAAGTGTTGTGTATGTTTCCTTTTTTTTTATTATTGGCATCACCTGTATTTATTTCGCCCTCCCTCACGTTAAGAATGTTTTATACATCTGCACATTTTTAAATGGTTGCGCAGGGGAGAACTCTTTTATTTCAGGATGCATGAAATGGAATTCAAAGATCAGTGTCCGTAAATAAAGTTTTATTGGCACACAGCCACACCCATTTGTGGATGCTTTTCTACTGGGAAGGCAGTTAAATCCTTTCGATGGAGACCTTATGGCCCCCAAATCCAAACATATTTACTATCTGGTTGTTAGAGGAAAAGTTTGCTGAGGCCTGCTGGACAATATCACCTCCATGAGTGCAGGGAGCTTTGCCTGTGTGATTGTTAGCATATCCCCCTGAGCCTGGAACAGCACCTGGAACATAATGCATGGCCAGTAAGTATTTGTTGCATGAATGAGTTTGGTCCTAGGCAGTGGTGGAGCTGTGGCTCTCACATGCCTGAGCTTGGCATGAGAGTCCATAGTGATTCCAGCAGGTGCTCCTTTGGAGATCCAGAAGAAGGAATCTTTCTCCTACCTCTACCTTCTCAGGGGTGACCAAGGAATCAGATGGCTGCCTGTAAGCAGGAGCTGCCCACTTTAGCCTTGCTTTAGGTTAGGCACTTACCTGGCTCAGGTAGGCGCCTTTCTATAAGCCCAACTGTATGAGCAGATTCTAAGGAAGAGTCAGCTGGTCACCAGCAGTAGGTGTGTGTTCTTATGCCTTGCCTTCCACTGTGGCAGTCTGGGAGCAGGAAGGAGTTGGGAAATGACTTCTCTGACCTTCCTAGGTGGGATGATCTCTGGAGAGGAGGTCTGGGGGATAGCCCTTCCTTTCCTGGAGCCCAAGGATCCCTGAGACCATTAGCCATGATGAGAATCCTCTGGGCCCTGTGAAGAGGCTTTATAAGGATCCTAGTGAAAGGTTCTTGTGAACATGGCTAGGGGAAAAACAGTTACTCCCCACGTGAGGAAAAAGCTGGTGCGCAGCTCAGTGGTAGAGTGACCCTGAGTTCAATCGCCAGTATTACAAAACAAAACCCTCTCCTCAAACCCCAAATAAACATGAGATCAAGAAGAAAATGCAGACAATGCCTGGCATTTAGGAAGTGGTAGATGCCCCATGTTGGCTGGCCCACTCACGCTGGTTGCTGGTCAATATAAAGGTTTGGGGAAGGAGGTAGCTCTTTCTCACTGACCTTGAGACTGCCAGGACAGCCAGACCTGCTGGCAGCCATACTGTCATTCTGTGGACTCCGAATGAAGTCACCATTAGGGAGTGAGGGGTGGCAGGCCGAGTGATGGAGAGACAGCTTGTGTCCCTTGTCATATTACTTGAATACCTGAATCCTCCCGAGTCTGAACCTGAAACTACAATTATTTTTGCTAAATCCAAATTTTGAAAAATCACTTACAATAGAAAAATTCCGATTTGTGGTCACTGTCATCCCCGCGTGTCCACTCCGAGGCTCCCCAGCCCAGAAGGCACAATGCATTGATCCAGGTGGGCTTTCT